>NC_043019.1:25154404-25294404 GCF_006345805.1 Octopus sinensis | reverse complement strand
ATGTAAATTCATTCCTGTTACAATTACAAATTAATTGTAACAAATTAAATGATATTCCAACTCATTATATATCTTTTTACTATTTTATACCCACCCCATAGACACCAAACACCCACACACACTCTCACACACTCACACACACACACATATACATACATAAACACAACTAACCTGCAGACTGTGAATATTTCACTTAAAATCAGTGAGAAAAAAATATTTCTGTGGCCAATTCTTTCATAACCTCAAAGTTCTCTATCCAGATTATTCCCCATTACTTTGAAAATCAGAAATACCCACTCAAAATTTGGAAGGCTGTTTTAATTTTTGTTGAGGAATGTCATGTCTGAAACTATATTTTATTGAGATCATTATCGTGATTATCATCATCATCATCATCATCATCATCTAACGTCCGTATTCCATGCTGGCATGAGTTAGATGGTTTGAACGGCACTGGTGAGCCGGAGAGCTGCACCAGGCCCAAGTTGTCTTGTTTTGGCTTGGGTTCCATGGCTGGATGCCCTTTATAATGCCAACCACTTTAACCATTTAGTGTTCAGATTATTCTGTCAAATGTGATGTTTGTTTATCTATATTGTTTTGAATTAATCATGTATTATCTTGTAGTTTAGAGATTGCAGTGATGTGGTTTTTTTAGTTTTAGAATGACATGGTAAGGCTGAGGTGAGAGGCAAGCTCTGGTCAGATTCAATATACAACAGGTTAAATATTCTGGCCGGATATGGCCGGTTTGAATGCTAAAGGGTTAAAGAATGTACTGGGTACCTTTTATGTGTCTCCGACACATATCTACTCCTCTTTGGGGAGGGGTAGATATTTAACATCATTACCGGAATAACCATAAAATTTAAACTTCACAACAAGAGGGTTAAGCTATATATTCATACTGATAAGCATTTGTCCACGAAATGTTTCAATAGAAGTTTGCGAAAAAATGGGGCTTTCAGCTAAAAAAAAAACAGGGGCCATCCAACCCCTATCCTGTTAATTCAATCTGTAACCGGAACAGTGAAATTATACAAGATCCAACATGTAGCGCTTGACTGTTGTTATTATTACATAAAGGTGGTGAGCAGACAGAATCATGAACAAAATGCTTTGCAGTATCTTCGTCTGTCCTTACATTCTGAGTTCAAATTCTGCCGAGGTCGACTTTGCCTTTCATCCTTTCGGGGTCAATAAAACGAATACCAGTTAGACATTGGAGTCAATGTAATCGACTTACTCCACCACCTCAAAAAAAATGCTGGCCTGGTGCCAAAATTTGAAGCCCTTATTACCTCAATTAAAACATCTGAATTGTGAAATTAAGCTGCCTGATTCTCTATAGATGGTGTAGTGGTCAGGGCGTTCAGCTTGCACTCATAGGGTTATGGTTTCAATTCTTGGACTGGTCAGTGCATCCATCCATCCATTTTCTCTGCCCACTATTCTTGAAGGGTTGTGGGGAGTAGAGTCTTTAGACACCTCCTCCACAAGGTCCTGAAAGGATGAAAAGCAAAGTCGATCTTGGTGGAATTTGAACTCAGAACGTAAAGACAGACAAAATTCCACTAAGTATTTCGCCCGACATGTCACTGAGACAAGATATATGAGACATGTGATTCATTTGTTGTCATCGTCATCGTGGCACTCTGTCAGTTACGACGAAGAGGGTTCCAGTTGATCCAACCAATGGAACAGCCTGTTCATGAAATTAATGTGCAAGTGGCTGAGCACTCCACAGACATGCGTACCCTTAACATAGTCCTCGGGGAGATTTAGTGTGACATAGAGTGTGACAAGGCTGGCCCCTTTAAAATATAGGTACAAAAGAAACAGAAAGAAAGAATGAGAGAAAGTTGTGGTGAAAGAGTACGGCAGGGTTTGCCACCACACCCCAAGGAGCTTTAGGGGTTTTCACTCAATAAACACTCACAACGCCCGGTCTGGGAATCGAAACCACAATCCTACGACTGTGAGTCTGATGCCCTAACCACTAGGCCATTGCGCCTCCACTGTGGTTCGTTATACCAATATGATCTGCTGAAAGCTGATTGATATCAGAGAATGATTCACACAACAAAATCCTCCTCTCCTCCTCCTCATCATCATCGTTTAACGTCCGCTTTCCATGCTAGCATGGGTTGGATGGTTCGACTGGGGTCTGGGAAGAAAGGAGGCTGCACCAGGCCCAGTCTGATCTGGCAGTGTTTCTACATATATATAATTTAAAATAAAAACAATCACTTAAATCCCCAAAGGAGTGGGTGGGTGATCAGGAATTAAATCTTAAATGTCTTCAAAGTTCTAATACTAACAGTTTTCGTAAATATATTTGGGTCCTAATACTAGGACAAATATTGAATCACTTTGAACAAAAGTCTTTGTAGTTAACCAGTTTGTAGGATCTCAATTGAAGAATATTAGAACAGTCTTATGTCAGGGGTACTTGGTGCTGCAAAAGAAAATCATGGCTTGCTCCAAAGACTACAACGCAATTGGTTTCATGGAAACAGTCACAGAATAAAAGAAGAAACTGCAGAAAAGTGAAAAGCTAGACTTAACAAAGAGAATGAAGAGACAAAGACAGAATTTCTTGCAAAATCAAGTTAGAAACACAAAGAAGACTAAGAACTATAAAAGAATCGATGACGGATTGACAAAGAAGAAGATTATTGCAGACAGAAATCAATCAAGAGAATTCTTGGAATTCAATGAAGACGTCTTTGGACTCACAAAAATTGGGAACAGTGACAAATCTGTGGATGGGAATCTCTGTCTAATATAAAAAACATATGCTATACTAGAAAGAAGATCATTTTAAAACTATACTTAACTCACCTGTCAAATATGTCACCTGTTTGTACGATGTCCTGCACAAAAATGTTTTTTTTACACTTGCTGGTTTCACAATAACAGCAAGAAATTCCTTTCTTAAATATTAGCCCCACCTATACATTTCCCCACCTTTATTGGAAAAAAATTTAAAGAATGGGAAAGAAGACAAAAGGTAAACACATTTTTTAATCATACATACACACAGACATTTTAAAAATACATTTGAACCAAGGCCCAACCTCAAAACTTTCGCTACAAACAAAGTACAGGAAATAAAGGTGTATTTACGCATGTGAATATATGTACGTGCATGCGTGCATGTGTGTGAATGGCCATCTGACTGTGAAGGTTGTTGGATTAATGGTTTGAGCATTCAGCTCGCAATCATAAGGCCATGAGTTCAATTCCAAGCAGGGCATTGTGTCCTTTTCCAAGACCCTTTATTCCACGTTGCTCCAGTCCACTCACCAGGCAAAAATGAGTTGTACCTGCATTTCAAAAGGGCCGGCCTTGTCACGTTGTGTCATGCTGAATCTCCTTGAGAACTACGTTAAGGGTACACGTATCTGTGGAGTACTCAGCCACTTCCAGATTAATTTCACGAGCAGGCTGTTCCCTTGATCAGATCAACCGGAACCCTCGTCATCATAACTCACGGAGGGCCAGTTATCAGTGGACTGTATAACTGAGCCTTTACACAAATAAGAGAATATTTACACAATTGCAGCGTGGAAGGTGTTTGTAAGCCATTTAAGAAACACACAAAAGCTGTTCGATTCACTTCAACATTTAAGTTTAATTTGTCAAAATATTTTCGTCGCTTTAAGACCGCGACTTATTCACTGACAAAAATCCATGAGTGAACAGGTCGCGGTCTTATAGCGACGAAAATATTTTGACAAATTAAACTTAAATGTTGAAGTGAATCGAACGGCTTTTGTGTGTTTCTTAAATGGCTTATAAACACCTTCCACGCTGCAATTGTTTTTGTTCCAGCACACGATCTCAGATCAAATCACTTGCTATGCAAGTACATCTCCGTATTTACACAATGTTTATGTTTAAATAAATATCAGTGTGCTTGCACAGGCACATAGGTGTGTGCATGTGTGTGTGTGTGTGTGTGTTTAATAGAAATGTGTGTAGACACCATCCTGTGTGTATATACAAGCTGATATTCATATATGTGTGTGTGTGTGTGTGTGTCTTTAGTAGAAGTGTTGATATGACTTCAACTCATCTTCTTACTCCTCCTCAACAATAATGTGGATGGAGATTAACAATGGAGGTCACCCAACATTGATTCCAAGCTTTTAACAGAAAAAAAAACAAATTAGGATTAACATAATTAAATCTTGAAATCAATCTAAAACCTCTATTAAACTTGACCCTGTGGCTTAATCTGCAATAAATGTGTGTGTGTGTGTGTGTGTGTGCAGTGTTATGTTTGTTCAATTTAGTTCAAGTGAAGTAGGATTCTTTTGAGTTTAGCACTCAATACATGGCACAAGAGTAGAGTTTTATGACCTTTCTCTTAAGATTTATCACTGTTAGCATTTCAACCTATATAAGGTATTTTCAAGTGTGTGCGTGTGTGTATGTATAATCAATATAAACAGCTAGGCACAATATAATACCTATTTCTTTACTACCCACAAGGGGCTAAACACAGAGAGGACAAACAAGGACAGACAAAGGGATTAAGTCAATTATATCAACCCCAGTGCGTAACTGGTACTTATTTAATTGACCCTGAAAGGATGAAAGGCAAAGTCGACTTCGGCGGAATTTGAACTCAGAACGTAATGGCAGACAAAATGTCGCTAAGCATTTCGCCCGGCATGCTAACATTTCTGCCAGCTCCCCACCTATATAATATAATACCATAAAGGAAGTGGCACCTGCACTGAAGTCAATGAAGTGCATGACATACCTTCTTGTTACGTTGTCATTCTAATTTCTTATTACTGCTCTGGACTTGACTGAAGGTTTGTTCTAAAGAATATGTATATTAAGTTCTAAACCTGGTTATTAGTATTGATATGCCCCAGTGAAATATATATCATCATCGTTTAACATCTGTCTTCTATGCATGGGTAAGATGGTTGATAGGAGCCAGCAAGGTAGAAAACCACCCTAGGCTACTGTGTCTGTTTTGGCAGGGTTTTTGTGACTTTAGAATTAGGGTCTAGAGAGACTCGGAGAAATAAACCCCACTAGAAAAGAAGATTATGGAAGCTCAAAGACCCAGCAAACCAACAAAAATGTAGAGACATTCTACTGGACTATATATATATATATATATATATATATATATATATATATATATTATATATATATATATATATATATATATGCATATATATATAAATGCATATATATATATAATGCATATATATATAAATGCATATATATATGTACCGTGTGTGTACCATTGGCGATTTTTTTCCTCCGTCTTCCCGTCTTTGGATCTTTCCTTTTCCTATGTTTCTGATGAAGAGCTCTGCTCGAAACGTTAAACCCTCCTTCTTTCCCGAGCGTCCAATAATACAATACTTGTTCCACGTCCTCGCGTTGTTGTGTTTTCATGTTTGGATTAACTATATATATATATATATATTTTCATCATCATCATCATTTAATGTCCGTCTTCCATGCTAGCATGGGTGGGGCAGTTCCACAAGAGCCAGCCAGGCAGAAGCCTGCACCAGACTCTTGTGACTGTTTTAGCAGAATTTTTACTAACCACTTTACAGGGTGGACTGGGTACTTTCAAGTGGCACCTGCACTGATATATATATATATATATATATATATATATATATATATATATATATACACATATATACATACACACATACATACATACATACATACATACATACATACATATATACATCTTCAGTATATCCTAAATCCAAAAGAGAAGCACTCTCTAAGTTATAGAGCAGTAGCGTATATTGAGAATGTTATTTATGGCCAACCTATGGCACTACCCAGGGTCAGTTTTTCCAGCTGCATTCTAGTATTCAGCTCATTAGATGGCATAGGGATGTACTTAGCAGAGTACCCTGGGTAACCCCAATGACTGGCCATAACTATCTTTATCTAATATATATATACATATATATTACGAGAGAATAAGTTATGTTTGTACTACCTATGCTTTTCTATGGTAAGTTTGTGAAGTTGTTTAGTCTTCTGTGTAATAATTATGTAATATTGATTAGTGTTCTGCATAATCACTCTGTAATATTGCATCATGTTAGAATGTCAGAAAATTCCAGAATTATGTTACATGATAAATGACATGTCCCATATGGTCAGGTGGTGTATGAGGCAGTTGTGGCTTACCTAGTGGCCAGGAAGCTGATTGGTTAAGAATAAAGTTCTAGAATATGTCTCTATTATTGTAAAATAACCTGGAGAAGCACTGAATACAAATGTAGAGTGCAATGGTTGCTTTTTCTCCCTATGTCCAGTGGCCTCTTACACTGGAGCTTCCACTTCTTCAGACATGTCAAACTGGGCCAATGGATTCCATAGAGGTTGTGGCACTGTAGAAACTCCAAACTAAGAGGCCAATGGATTGTGGAGAGAAGGAATCAAAATAACAGCTTCATGTTAACTTTGAAAGATAAACATATGAATTTCCAAAACTGATATTTGAAAGACTAATTCAACATTTTTTCTCTTACAACATGACTAGATGATCTTAAAAACTATTGAAACCGGTAGCACCTTTTTGATAAAAATGTAAATAATTCCCTTCATTTGGCCTGATAAGGCTCTCAAAGCATTTTCTCTGTTCATTTATTTATATTTTTATATATATATATATATATATATATATATATATTATATATATATATATATATATATATATATATAATATATATATATATATATATATTACATACATACATACACACAGAGATAGAAACAAGAGAGGTATACAGAATAAAAGAGATAACACCCCCTTCACACACACACACACACACACACAAGAGAAGTGGGAGAAAGAGAAAGGGTGAGAGGTGGGTAGATGGATCGATGATGGGCTGGATAGCTGTTTGGATAAAGGAAAGCATTCCAGCTAAATTGTGAATAACAAATAAAAGGCAGTAATAAATAGTGGGGTGGGGTGGGAGCGGAGATACGGGGGGGGATGGTGTGGTGGAGAGGAGAAAAACGGTCAAAAAACTCTTATGAAAAGATAAAGACTCTCCTCATTTCAAATTCAATAAGTTATCAAAACACAATTGAAGCAAATAAGGAGTGGAGGAATAAATCCTGCCAATACTACCATGACCATCACTACTACAAACAACAACAGAATCAACAGAATAGAAGTCAATGAGGAAGTCTCTTACATGCTCTCATTCGACCAGCTAGAAATAGCAGCCAAACCTTGCTGACATCACACTATCATCTTATAAAGGGAAGAATGGATTAGATAATGTAGTTAGTTCTTCCAATACACTGAGTCTGATTATAAGAAGAGATGGTCATGGCTGGGGCATATTTGATCATAAGTCAAAAAGATCAGTGCTTATTGGCAGCAACATAATATCATCATCATCACTGCTGATGCCACCACCATCACCACCACCAACAACAACAACATTGACACCACCACCACAAATACCAACATCACCCCCATTATCATCCCCACCCATGCCACCCACCCCACCAAACTGATAAAGTCTGTCAAGATGGGGCAGGAAAGAAACCCCTCTGAGATTAACAATCCCCAATTAAGATAGATTCCACACACACCACACACACACACACAAGAGAAGTGGGAGAAAGAGAAAGGGTGAGAGGTGGGTAGATGGATCGATGATGGGCTGGATAGCTGTTTGGATAAAGGAAAGCATTCCAGCTAAATTGTGAATAACAAATAAAAGGCAGTAATAAATAGTGGGGTGGGGTGGGAGCGGAGATACGGGGGGGGTGGAGAGGAGAAAAACGGTCAAAAAACTCTTATGAAAAGATAAAGACTCTCCTCATTTCAAATTCAATAAGTTATCAAAACACAATTGAAGCAAATAAGGAGTGGAGGAATAAATCCTGCCAATACTACCATGACCATCACTACTACAAACAACAACAGAATCAACAGAATAGAAGTCAATGAGGAAGTCTCTTACATGCTCTCATTCGACCAGCTAGAAATAGCAGCCAAACCTTGCTGACATCACACTATCATCTTATAAAGGGAAGAATGGATTAGATAATGTAGTTAGTTCTTCCAATACACTGAGTCTGATTATAAGAAGAGATGGTCATGGCTGGGGCATATTTGATCATAAGTCAAAAAGATCAGTGCTTATTGGCAGCAACATAATATCATCATCATCACTGCTGATGCCACCACCATCACCACCACCAACAACAACAACATTGACACCACCACCACAAATACCAACATCACCCCCATTATCATCCCCACCCATGCCACCCACCCCACCAAACTGATAAAGTCTGTCAAGATGGGGCAGGAAAGAAACCCCTCTGAGATTAACAATCCCCAATTAAGATAGATTCCACACACACACACACACGTGTGTGTGTGTGTGTGTGTGTAGTTAAGAAGCTCACTTGGCGACCATGAGGTTTCAGGTTCAGTCTCACTACACAGCACCTTGTTAACTAATACCTTGTTTGTGAATTTGATAGACAGAAACTGTGTGGAAGCCTATCATGTGTGTGGGTGGGTGTATATGTATATATGATTGTATGTATGTCTTTATGTTTGTTCCCTACTATACCTACTGGTATTTGTTTGTTTATATCCTCCTCACTCAGAAGTTTGACCGAAGGGACTGACAGAATAAGTAACAGCCTTAAAAATAAGTTCTGGGCAGAATTTCTTTCACTAATTCTTTTAAGGCAGTGCTCCAGCATGACTGCATTCCAGTGACCAGAAACATAAAAGACACAGAAACAGAACTGTAAATATGTAATGATTATTTTGTAAGGGGTCAAATGGTGACACTTCCAAACACGAGGATAGAACTGGCGTGTCACTTTAGGTGTATGGTGTTAATACACTGAAATACACAATCACCCTCAGTGTATTACTGGTAGTTAGTTTAGGTGCACTGTGTTCAACACTCACACCTACATATATATATATATATGTGACAGGCTTCTTTCAGTTTGCATCTACCAAATCCACTAGGATCACCAAGCATAGATTGGCAGCTAGGATCACCAAGCATAGATTGGCATATTTCGGTCATGTTATGTGGAGAAAATCCCTGGAGAAGGACATCATGCTTGGAATGGTCAGTGTCAAGAGAGGAAGAGGCCAACCAAGAACCTGCTGGCTTGACACCATCAAGAGAGATACCAGAACGGACATAGCCAATCTGAAAGAAGCGGCCCAGGATAGAACTGACTGGAGGACACTGATCCAACGAGTAACCGAGAGTCGACTTCGACTGAGCAGATAGATATATATATATATATATTTACATATATATATGTGTGTCTGTGTTTGTCCCTCCAACATTGCTTGACAACCAATGCTGGTATGTTTACATCCCCATCACATAGCGGTTCAGCAAGAGAGACCAATAGAATAAGTAATTGGCTTACAAAGAATAAGCTCTGGGGTCGATTTGCTCAACTAAAAGCGGTGCTCCAGCATGGCCGCAGTCAAATGACTGAAACAACAAAAAAATATATATATATATATTAAAAGACTCCGCCGGTTACGACGACGAGGGTCCCAGCTGATACGATCAACGGAACAGCTTGCTCGTGAAATTAACGTGCAAATGGCTGAGCATTCCACAGACACGTGTACCCTTAACGTAGTTCTCGGGGATAATCAGCGTGACACAGAGAGTGACAAGGCTGACCCTTTGAAATACAAGTACAACTCATTTTTGCCAGCTGAGTGGACTGGAGCAACGTGAAATAAAGTGTCTTGCTCACGGACACAACGCGTCGCCGGGAATCGAACTCACAACCTTACGATCATGAGCCGAATACCCTAACCACTAAGCCACGCACCCTCACTTATATATATATATATACACACACACACACATGCATGTATGTATAAAACCCTGAGTTCTGTGATTCAGTATAATTTCATGATTGTTACAGAGAAACAGGCTCTAACCATCCGTCAGTATATTGCTGGATTTCAGTTTGGGTATATACATTGCTACAGTAAAGTAGTTTGTAGCCCCCAGTGTATTACAGGATTTCATTTGGGAACAAGATATTTCAATTTAGTAAAGTAAGGAAGCCCAGGGAAGGAAAACAGAATTGAAATTTATAAAAAAAAAAAAAATAAACAGAAAGAGAGAATAAAAAAGAAGAGACAGAAGAGGTGAAGAAAGAAGGATAGAGGCTTGCATGGGAAGGTTGCATGTTGACATAGGAGTGTTTGCATCAAGGTTTGTAGGTCATATGTTAATTAGTCAGTTAATGAGGTAATGGAATAAAGAGGGTGACATCCAAATTGCCTGGTGCAGGTAGTAGTTATTATCAGTCAAGTGGTACAAGAACAAAGAAAATGCACAAGAGGAGGAGGAGGAATCACAGGGCCCCTCTCCCCTCACAACCTGGTAGACTTAGTAGAGGACAAGGTTAGCTTGGATAAAATGCAGTTTTGGTTTAATGATTGGACAACTTGGAACCTTCTAATTATTTCACCTACCATCTTGCAAAAGAGGCGTACAAACTGCATGCTGTAGTCTTCAGTATACACTGTCTGCATATAAGATGGGATGGTCATAGTGGGACTGCTTTTGGTTAAAGATCTGCTGGATCAGGGTTGCCTGGAGCTATACAACAACAACAACAACAATACTAACAACAATTAAGGTGGTGAGCTGGCAGAATCGTTAGCATGCCGGGCGAAATGTGTAGCCGTATTTCGTCTGCCGTTACGTTCTGAGTTCAAATTCCACCGAGGTCGACTTTGCCTTTCATCCTTTCGGGGTCGATAAATTAAGTACTCGTTATGCACTGGGGTCGATGTAATCGACTTAATTCGTTTGTCTGTCCTTGTTTGTCCTCTCTGTGTTTAGCCCCCTGTGGGTAGTAAAGAAATAGGTATTTCATGTCATTACGTTCTGAGTTCAAATTCTGCCGAGGTCGACTTTGCCTTTCATCCTTTCGGGATCGATAAATTAAGTACCCGTTACGCACTGGGGTCGATGTAATCGACTTAATTCGCTTGTCTGTCCTTGTTTGTCCCCTCTATGTTTAGCCCCTTGTGGATAATAAAGAAACAAATACTAACAACAATACATGTGAGAGTGTCAAAGTAGTTGCTAAACTGATTAGAAATAACAACCCGATCTCCCTCAAATTATATCCTATTGTCGTAAGAACAACAAAATCAAAAAAAAAAAGATACACTGTTCAATGTGGCTGTTGATATACTGTGTATAAGTAAGATATGATGGCCTCAACTGGAATGTCTTTGATTGTAAATTTGCCTGACCAGAACTAACCTGGGGTTAAACGGCAACCATTCCTAATCAGTTGTTTATTCAATCAAGATCTTTTAGCCTCGTAAAAGAAAAAGTAAGCGGATAAAGTATATTCCTAATTGTTCTCCTTCCATTGCCCATTGCCCTACCCCCCATAAAAAGCCAACGCCTTGCAGCAGAGATGAAAGAAATCAGTTGATCACCAAAAACAACCACAACTGCTCCCTCACTGCTCCTCTCTCTCTCTCTCTCTTTTTCTCCACTCCTTTGTAATTCCTGAGGCCTTGTTGTAACTGTTGTAAGAAATCGTTGAAAGCCCTTAAACAATCTCATTTGCTCTCCACCCATAGCCACCCCTCTGCACATACAGCTGAAGCCAACTTATTTGTATGTCAATCAATATTTTTATCCTTGCAGTTTCCTTGCTATCAGCCCTCTTTGTAACACCTACAAACACACACACACACACACCACACACACACACACGCACACACATGCACACACACACACACACATACACACACGCACACACACACACACACGCACACACAGATGCACCACACACACATGCACACACACACACACATGCGCACACACACATACATGCACACACACAAACACACATGCACATGCACACACACACACATGCACACACACACACATGCACACACACACATGCACACACACACACACACACAGACACACACATACACACACACACATGCACACACACACACACATGCACACACACACACACATGCACACACACACACACACCACACGCACACGCCTGACATGTGTTCAAACCCCCAACGCACTCCTCCAACATTCCATAGGGGAAACTGAGGCAATATTTCCAAAGGAACTACAACAACAACTACAACAACAACAACAACAACAGCAGCAACAACAACATCATCACCAAAGATCTTGAGTTGAGCAGCAAGGGAGGAGAAAGAAAGAAGAAAAAAATTCTAAGATTAAATTGCAGAAACATCGAAAGAAAAAATTCAGGGCTTCTTTCATCTCCTTCATCTCTTTCTTTTATTTGTATTTTTCCTTTCAACATTCTTCTTTTTTTTTTTATATATATATATATATATTTTCTCTTCTTTCTTTTCCGTTCTTTTGCAAGTTTTCCTTTCCCCCCCCACCGTCATCGTTCTTTCCACTTGATTCCATCCCCCCCCCCCGTTCCTTCATTTTCTTTCTCTTCTTCCTCTTTTCATTCTCCTTCGTTTGCTTTTTTTTTTCTTTCATTGTGTAGTCTTTTTCCTATTTAACTCCTTCCTCCCACCATTTCTCCTTTCCCATCTTCCCCTCCTTCCTTCCTCCCTCCATCCTTTACTCGCCTACTCCCCCCCTTCCCACTTATATACCTCCTACTCTATCCCATTCCACCATTTCCCCCCCTTCTCTCCTCCAACTCCTTCCTTTGTATTCCCTTTTCCCTTCTTTCCATCCTCTCACCCCCACCCCACACTTCCTTCTTCCATTCTCTGTTTTCCTCAAAGAAAAAAAAACACCTAACCAAAACAACCTCATTCCATTACACACACACACACACACACACACACACACACAAGTTTATACATACACATACCCATGAATGCACTTACATGCACACACACAAGCCAGAATGCACACACACACACACACACACAGATCACTAACAGGTGGCTGATGAAAGGGGAGAAAATGCAAATACTGCGAAAAAAGGGGTTTTAAGGGATGATGATGATGATGGGTTAGGAAGAAGAGGAGTAAGTAAGAAATACGACAATCAAATGAGGTGGGCAGGGATGGAGACATTTTCTTTCTCTTTCTCTCATATGCTATATGCAGGTATATGTATGTATGTATATATATATTTCTTTACTACCCACAAGGGGTTAAACACAGAGGGGACAAACGGATTAAGTCGATTACATTGACCCCAGTGTGTAACTGGTACTTAATTTATAAACCCCGAAAGGATGAAAGGCAAAGTCAACCCCGGCAGAATTTGAACCCAGGCACAGGAGTGGATGTGTGGTAAGAAGCTTTCTTCCCAACCTGATGGTGCTGGGTTCAGTCCCACTTGTGAGGCATCTTGGGCCAGTGTCTTCTACTATAGCTTCAGGCCAACCAAAGCCTTGTGAGTGGATTTGTTGGATGGAAACTGAAAGAAGCCCATCATATATATTTGTGTGCATGCATGTGTGTGTGTGTGTCTGTCTGTGTTTGTCCCCTACCTCCCCACCTTCACTTGACAACCAATGTTGGTGTGTTTAAATCCTCGTAACTTAGCAGCTCGGCAAAAAGAGACTGATAGAATAAGTACTAGGCTTACGAATAATAAGTCCTGGGGTTGATTTGTTCGACTAAAAGGTGGTGCTCCAGCGTGATCACAGTCAAATGACTGAAACAAGTAAAAGAATACATACATACATACATCATACATACATACATACATACATATATATATAGTGCAACCCATACCAGCTGAAAACATGGACATTAAATGATGATGATGATGATATATATGCACACACACACAACACACACACACACAGGTGCAGACATGGTTGTGTGGTTAAGAACCTCAGTTTGTTTGCAATTTTATGGTTTCAGGTTCAGTCCCACAGCAGGAAACCCAGAGAAAGTGTCCTCTATTATAGCCCCGGGCACTGACCAATGTCTTGTGGGTGAGTTTGATAGATAGAAACAGCATAGGAGGTGGGGAAGCTTCATGTTTGGCTCCCGTCACTGCTTGACAACCAGTGTTGGTTTGTTTATGGTCCCTGTAACTTGGCAGTTCAGCAACAGAGGCTGACAGAATAAGCACCAGGCTTAAAAATAGGTACTGGGGGGGGGGTCAATTTGTTTAACTAAAACCCTTGAAGGTAGTGCCCCAGCATGGCCACAAGTCAATGACTGAAACAAAAGATGCATTCCTTCTGGCACTCCATTGATTATGGCAACGAGGGTTCCAGTTGATCTGATGAAGAGAACAGCTGGCTCGTGAAATTAACACGCAAGTGGCTGAGTACTCCACAGATACGTGTACCCTTAACATAGTTCTCAGGGAGATTCAGTGTGACACAGAATGTGACTAAGCTGGCCCTTTTTCAATTACAGGTGCAGCTCAATTTTACCAGCTGAGTGGACTGGAGCAATGTGAAAAAAAATGTCTTGCTCAAGGACTCAATGCATCATTGACAGGATGTGAGCTCATGTTAGTATCTAAGGGGCCCACCTCCTCAAGTCTGGGAATTTTTTATTCACTCCTGGAAGAATGTCTTAATTATTTCAGCCTGGCTGTGTTTGTAGACAGTTGAAAATAATACGGTTAACAAAAACAAAAGAATTAAAACAACAGAATAATCTGAACACTAAAGGGTTAATCCACTCTTACCATCTAAGAAGGTGTTCTAGGTGTGTGTGTGTGAACATGTGTGTGTGTGAGCGTGTGTGTGTGTGTGAGAGAGAGAGCATGTGCATGTTCGTTTACATCTTGCTTGCTTCTATAAGATTTGTGCTGTATCAATGGTGTTGTTATTGTCAGTTCTCCTGTCTACGAATCATGTGACCATTACACACCCTCAAAACCACTGCAAATAACAAATCCCTTTTTTTTTTGACAAAACAGGCAAGGGTTAGTGACGGCAAAGGCATCCATCAAGTTGTGAAGCAATGCCTCAGTAACATTTGTGTAATCCTGGCTTGGCAAAAATGAACATAGAAGAATGTGTGCGTGTGTGAGTTTATGCATGTAAGCCTGTATGTGTCTATATACACATCTACCAACATATATATATATATGGCTGTGTGGTAAGTAGCTTGCTAACCAACCACATGGTTCCGGTTCAGTCCCACTGCGTGGCATCTTGGGCAAGTGTCTTCTGCTATAGCCCCTGGCCGACCAATGCCTTGTGAGTGGATTTGGTAGACGGAAACTGAAAGAAGCCTGTCGTATATATGTATGTATATATATGTGTGTGTATGTGTTTGTGTGTCTGTGTTTGTCCCCCTAGCATTGCTTGACAACCGATGGTGGTGTGTTTACGTCCCCGTCACTTAGCGGTTTGGCAAAAGAGACCGATAGAATAAGTACTGGGCTTACAAAGAATAAGTCCCGGGGTCGATTTGCTCGACTAAAGGCGGTGCTCCAGCATGGCCACAGTCAAATGACTGAAACAAGTAAAAGAGTAAAAGAGTAATATATATATATAATATATATATATATATATATATTATATATATATAGAGAGAGAGAGAGAGAGAGAGGGAGAGATTACACAATATCTCATCAATATACTGCTACAGGTGTTACAGTTGTAAAAATGATTCTAGTGATTTTCAATAAAGAATGCCATTCCTTCTATTTTCTGTTATTTATGCATGTATGTGAGTGCACATATGTATTTCTGTACGTATTTAAGACATACATATGTGTGTGTGTGTGTGTGTATATATGTATATGTGTGTTTATATATATATTGTGTGTGTGTGTATAAATATATATGTGTATGTATAAATATATATGTGTGTGTGTATAAATATATATGTGTGTGTGTATAAATATATGGAGTGGTTGGCGTTAGGAAGGGCATCCAGCCGTAGAAACTCTGCCAGATCAGACTGGAGCCTGGAGCAGCCCCTGGCTTCCCAGACCCCGGTCGAACCATCCAACCAGTGCTAGCGCGGAAAACGGACGTTAAATGATGATGATGATGATGATGATGATGATATATATATATATATATATATATGTGTGTGTGTGTGTGTGTGTATATACAAACTCAAATGCACGTATGCATGTGCATATGGTTACTTGTGTGTAAGCGCATGCAGCTAAGCTGAAACAGCACATTTAGAGATGGCTGGCATGGATGAATGGATGAATGGATGAAAGGACTTGGATAGGTCTGTTGTTGGAATTATTACATTGTGAGCATTCTCGGAATGTTTTAGTGATGGTGGTGGTGGTGGTGAGGTGACGGGGGGGGGGTTGAGGGAGAGATAGTTTGAAGGAGAAAGGTGAGAGAAAACAAAAGGGGGGGGGGGTAGAGAGAGAGAGAGAGAGAGACAGGTGAAAAGGAAATCAATGGAAAGAGGGTGACAGATAGAAGGAAAGAAATGAGAAAGGGCTGAAAGAAGTATGTCAGGAATTTAATTATATAGAAGTGGTGGTAGTAGTAGTAGTAGTAGTAGTAGTAGTAGTGGTGGTGGTGGTGGTGGTGGTGGTGGTGGTGGTAGTGGTAAGTAGTAGTAGTAGTAGTAGTAGTAGTAGTAGCAGCAGCAGTAGCAGCAGTAGTAGTAGTAGCAGCAGCAGCTTCTCAATGAAGAGGCAAATGTGAATGATAGCTTACCTGCCCGCTGCAGAGCTGGAAATTGAGGTAGTGTTACTTCTGGGAAGGGTGGTGGTGGTGGTGGTGGTAGAGGTAGTAATGGTACTAGTAGTAGTAATAGCGGCAGCAGTAACACGAGCAGCAGCAGCAGTTTCTCAATGAAGCAGGAAGGCCTGTGTGATAGTCCCCACCCCACCACACCCCGCCCCCCCGTCCACCCACCCCACCTCCTGTATACAGGTAGGTGAAGTTCTTACAAGTGAGGGAATGAGAAACCAGGACAAAGATGCCTTTTCATTGTGATGCAGTGGTGTACTACAGAACAGGCTGCTACTGTATAGAGGGATGGGCACGGAAGGGGGGGGGGAAATAGAGGTGCAGGAAAAGGAGAAAAACGAAGAAGAAAGACCTTTCTGAATTAGTGGAACAAGCTTAAACAATCCATATTCTTCTCCATCCATGCCATTCTCAATAGTTTTAGCAATACAGGTAAACTGGACCCACCTGAGGACTGAACTACATAGGTAAACTGGTTTGCTAATGACTTATCAGAGTATAGGAGCACTTTATATATATATATATATATATATATATATATATATATATATATATATAGTTAATCCAAATCAAACATGAACACAAAGAGAAAACACAACAACGCGAGGACGTGGAACAAGTATAGTATTATTGGATGCTCAGGAAAGGAAGAAAGAATGAGGACTTATATATTATATATGTATATATATATATATATATATATATATATATATATGTATGTATGTATGTATATATATATAGAAGAACTTGTGTGATTGAGGGTGTATGTATAAAAGTGCATTGTCAGACATGGTTGGGTGGTTAAGAAGTCCATTTCTCAGTCATGTGGTTCCAAGTTCAATCTCGTTACGGAAAACAATAGGCAATCATCTGTTAATATAACTTTGGGCCTGATGAAATTTTATAGGTGGAAGTTGAAAAACAGAAATGCGCAGAAGCTGCTCTTATACACAAATACACACACATATATACATAATACACATACATATATACATATATATATATATATACAATAAGAGGCCTCTTATTGTATTTCTATATGAATAATATATAGTCTAATGACTAATTCGTTTTTTGTGCTATGCCACTGGTAATAATAATTTATTATTACCCTATTTTATTATATATATATATATAATGTGTGAGTGTACTTATAAATATATGTACATATATGATTATGTTCAAATATTATTTTTTAACCAACATTATTATTTTTTTAATATGACTGTATGTGTTCTTTGCAGTTTGTTCGAGACAAACTGCAAAGAACACACCAGTGTTTCTTGCCCTTCATGGTCTCATCTTCTGGATGAAGGGATGTTGGCGTTTATTACTGCTGCTTTACAATAGGTAAAGGCCAATGTGATTGCTGCTGATATTATACATCAAATACCAGTGGTAGTGTCGACGACTCCAATGACATTGGCCCTATTTAACCCTTTAGCATTCAACCCAGCCATATCTGGCCAAAAGTATTCTGCCTGTTTTATGTTCAAACTGGCCAGATCTGGTCTCTCACACCAGCCCTACAATATCGTTTTAAAAATTAACAGCTACCACATCAAAATCTCAAAGGTACAAGATAATGCATAATTATTTCAAGGCAATGTGGATAAAAAAGGATTAATTTTGGCAGAATAATGCGAACACTAAAGGGTTAACACTATAAAGTGACAGCAATAAACAGCAACATCACTTCTTCTGGAAGATTAGACTGAGTTAAGTGTTAACATTTTGAAGGCTGATTTGTATTGGTGTCCACAATGAGAGAATGAAAGATACAGGATGTATCCTTGATATGAGCAGTAGTTGTGTCTGTGTTGTTGAGAGATACTAGACTGTTATGTCTCCAGTGGAAAATGCTTGAGAGTAGATCTCTCTTCAGAGGAGAGGGCAAGCTCTATGTAGGGCCTCTCATTGACAGGTCAAAGAATAGAGGCCAGACTAATACACATAACCACTTCTCAGAGGTGAAAATGGATTTGGAAAAGCCCAATGCCCCTATGTAGAAAAAGTTATAAAAGCATAGATGACAATTCAAAACTAAATCTGGGAGAGAAAGGCCTTCTTAATGGAAACATAACAGGGCTGCAAAACCTAGAAGGAAGCAGGGATCCAACTAGAGTGAAACAGAAAAGACAGCCCAGAGATGAGAAAAATTTCTGATGGTCGATGTTCCATAAATGGTAGTGAAGGGCTTTTCTTAAGAGCAGTGCAGGCCTTATATGCCTGGTGTGAGCAGAGTCACATCAAAGAATAATGAACTACTAGACTGCTTTCCAGTTCCTGTCATGCGCTGTTAACAATGTCCAGTAAGGGAGATAAATCCCTATCTGTAAGAAAAACCCCGTAGCACATCTCAGAATATCACAATAGCTTTGTATAGCAGGTTAAAGAAGAATGAAGAGAATTATCACCTGCAGGTGAACATAGGGTGTAAGGGGATGTAGGAGATGTGGCCCAATTTATGGCACATCAGAGCTGATACTGTGTGGGTTTGATAACCCCGTGAGTACACATTGTGATGGTGTTATGTGAGAAGATATTTCT
Organism: Octopus sinensis; assembly: GCF_006345805.1. Lineage (NCBI taxonomy): Eukaryota > Metazoa > Mollusca > Cephalopoda > Octopoda > Octopodidae > Octopus > Octopus sinensis. Next base: position 25,275,161 of record NC_043019.1, on the reverse strand, counting down.
AAACTGGGAGATTAGAAATGGATGAAGACCACAAAAGAGAAGCTTAGCAAGGTGATTCCCATAGTGGATGTGGACAAAGGTTTTGCTAATGTTGAGTACCACGACGTTCATTTTACTGGACTTCTCAAAAGTGTAGAACCAACGTGAAAAACACAGGAAAACAAGTATTTATGAGATCTAGCTATGGAAGTGTGTGGAGGGAGGGAGGGAAGGAGAGGGGAGAGAGAGAGAGACCCAGGGTGTTGGAGAAGGTGGCTTAACTTTTTCTCTCAGATTTGAGGGTGTTTGGCAACAAATATGATGGGTCAGTTATAGGCAGGACCTCAAAGGTTGCCCTTTGAGATGGAACCACACCATTGCAGCATATTTCCAAAGACTTAGTCAGAACACTAAAGAGAGAAGAAATGGAAGACATTTCTAATGATGGGTGCAGCAGTTTAGGTTAAACAGAAGAGACATTATCAGGATTGGTGGCCTCCACAGTTTGAAGGAACCAACATGCTATTGGTCACAACAAGAAGGGTCCTAGTTGATCTGATCAACAGAACAGCATGCTCATGAAATTAACATGTAAGTGGTTGAGTACTCCACAGACATGTGTACCCTTAACATATTTTTCAGGGAGATTCAGCATGCTACAGAATGTGACAAGGCTGGCCCCTTTGAATTTCAGGTACAACTCATTTTTGCCAGCTGAGAGGACTCTCTTTACTCTCTTTTACTCTTTTACTTGTTTCAGTCATTTGACTGCGACCATACTGGAGCACCGCTTTTAGTCAAGCAAATCGACCCCGAGACTTATTCTTTGTAAGCCCAGTACTATCGGTCTCTTTTGCCGAACCGCTAAGTGACAGGGACGTAAACACACCAGCATCGGTTGTCAAGCAAGGCTAGGGGGACAAACACAGACACACAAACACACACAGACATACATATATATATATATATATATACATATATACGACAGGCTTCTTTCAGTTTCCGTCTACCAAATCCACTCACCAGGCATTGGTCGGCCCGGGGCTATAGCAGAAGACACTTGCCCAAGATGCCACGCAGTGGGACTGAACCCGGAACCATGTGGTTGGTTAGCAAACTACTTACCACACAGCCACTCCTGCGCAATGTGAAATAAGTGTCTTGCTCAAGGACACAATGTGTCAGGGGGAATCAAACACCTGACCTTACAACCATGAGCTGGATACCTTGACCACTAAAGTCATGCACCTTCACATATTTAGAAGGAAATAGAAGTGTTTTCACACTTAGTATGGGGGGGGGTGGCAGTGGTGGGGAAGAAGTGAAGTGGAGGAAAAAATCTGAAGAAGTAACTACATACACATACATATGTATGTGTGTGATTGTATGTGTGTATGTGTGACTGTGTATGTGTGCGACTGTGTGTGTGTATGTGGCTGTATGTGTGTGTGAGACTGTGTGTATGTGACTGTGTGTGTGACTACGTGTGTGTGTGTGTGTGACTGCATGTATGTGTGACTGCATGTGTGTGTGACTGCATGTGTGCGTGACTGCATGTGTGTGTGACTGCATGTGTGTGTGACGGCGTGCATGTGACTGTGTGTGACTGTATGTGTGTGTGTGACTGTGTGAGACTATGTGTGCATGTGACTGTGTGTGTGTGTGACTGTGTGTGCGTGTGTGACTGCATGTGCGTGACTGCATGTGTGCATGACTGCATGTGTGCATGACTGCATGTGTGTGTGACTGCATGTGTGTGTGTGACTATGTGTATGTGTGACTGTGTGTGTGTGTGTTATATATGTTTGTATATAAGTGTATGCGTGTAAGAGAGTGTGTGAAGTCAGGGCCATCTCTGTGAATGCACGTGTGCATGTGCATAGATGAACCAGCATGTATACAGCTGTCTTTGCCATTGTATACTTGAGCAATAGTGGGTATGTCATTGTACAAGTGTGTACAAGCATGCAAACTCATACGTACAGATGAACAAGTATGTGTGTGTGTGTGCATGTGAGTGCATGTGTGTGGGTGTGTGCATGCATGCATGCACATAAATATCTACATGAACAAGGTAGTGTGTGTGTGTGTGTGTGTGCATATAGATGGATGTGTGTGAGTAAATAAGCAGTTAATGCCTGCATGACAAACTGCATAAATCTTAACACATGCATGCATGAGTATGCATATAATTGCATGAATGTGCAATTATATTTCTGCATGTAGACATCTATCACTCTGAATAAAGATGCAATCAAGTGTAGACATGCATATATACATACATTCATACATACATATATATGTGTGTGTGTGTGTGTGTGCATGTGTGTGCATCCAGGCATATACACATGTGCATTCATGCATAAAAACATGAAGAAATATGCTCATATGCTATTGAAGCTACACATACATATGCATGTGCATGTAGCTGTTCTACATGTGTATACATGTAGTACCATTTAAGTGTATGTGTATAGACTCATGTAAATGTACATGTAATGCACATAGCGATATATTTAATTATACATGTGTGAATATAACTTTGCCTATATATGCAATAATATGCATGCAAAACTATACTTGCACATGCTTGCATGAATGTGTGTTTGCAACCAACAGTTAAATGCTTCCTACATGTTGTAGCAGCCAACAGCTAGCCCCCACCCTACTCCCACATGTGGTAGCAGCTGTTCAATACAAGCCTACAAGTCAACAACAAAAGGACACTGAATGTATGTATATGTATGTGTGTATGTGTGTGTGTGTGTGCGCGTGTAGATGCAGAAAGGTTTTTGTCACCCTGTATGCATCTCGAAAGTGGTCCCACTTCCTTTAGTTGCAGGGATAATCCTAAACCTGAAAGGCTCCCTCCCCTACAACACTGGAGGTAGACCTTAATCTCCAACCTAAAAGTCCTCCAGAAGACCCTACTCAGGCTGTCTGCATTAACACCCAAGATTGTGCCCAAAACATCATCATTCAAAACTTCTCCAAACCCACGGTACATACAGCACAAGGGTCGATGCTCTGCCGACCATATTGTGCAGCTGGCAGAGTGCAACGAGTGCTTGACACAGGACTGCAACTCAGCCAAGAAGCAGATGATGGTGTGTAAGCCAGAAAGACAGAAATTAATAAAAACTGCTGATCTATAAACCATCACAACACAACAAGACCAAATCCATACTGCTTTTCCATTGGCTATAAATAAAACCATTTAAATATAGACATCTGCTCATTAAGAAACACCAGATTCTTAAGAAAAGAAAGAAAAGCAGCATCGAATAACAAATGAGAGGAGGTGGATGAACAATATACTGTAAAAAAAAAAATAATAATAATAATAATGATAACAATAATACCATTAGAAAACAATAATTTCCTCTAATGATTGATTGATTTGTGTAGACAAGGCCTGAGGTCTGGGTTATTTAGGTTGGAGTTAAAGGAAAATGATGTTTATGCATTTCTCAAGCAATGTAAGTATATTGAAATGGCCCGACTAATAATGATAATAATAGAAGTAGTAGTAGTTGTATAATAATGATTTCTGTTATTCGCCACAAGGGACTAGTAGTACATTGGAGACAGCACAACAGTACTAAGGAAAAGAGCGAGCTCAACAATAACAGCAACACACACATTAACAGAAATAATAATAACAATAATAATAATAATAATAATGATAGTAATAATAATAATACTCTTTTCCTTGTTTCAGTCATTTGACAGCGGCCATGCTGGAGCACCGCCTTTAATCGAGCAACTCGACCCTGGGACTTATTCTTTTGTAAGCCCAGTACTTATTCTATCGGTATCTTTTGCCGAACTGCTAAGTAACGGGGGACATAAACACACCAGCATCGGTTGTCAAGCAATGCTAGGGGGACAAACACACACACACACACAAACACACAAACACACACACACGCATATATATACATATATACAACGTGCTTCTTTCAGTTTCCGTCTACCAAATCCACTTACAAGGCTCTGGTCAGCCCGAGGCTATAGCAGAAGACACTTGCCCAAGGTGCCAGGCAGTGGGACTGAACCCGGAACCATGTGGTTGGTAAACAAGCTACTTACCACAATAATAATAATCCTTTCTACTATAGGCACAAGGCCTGAAATTCTGGGAGTGGGGATAAGTCAATTACACCAACCCCAGTATGTAACTGGTACTTAATTTATCGACCCTGAAAGGATGAAAGGGAAAGTCAACCTTGGCGGAATTTGAACTTAGAAAGTACAGACGGACAAAATATCGCTAAGCATTTTATGCAGTATGCAAACGATTCTGCCAGCTCGCTACCTTAATAATAATAATAATGGTTTCAAATTTTGTCACAAGGGCAGCAATTCTGTGGAGGGGATGAGTTGATTACATCAACCCCGGTGTTCAACTGGTACTTATTTTATCGATCCCCATGAAAGGATGAATGGTAAAGCTGACCTCGGCAGAATTTGAACTCAGAACGTAGCGAAGGACAAAATACTGCTAAGCATTACACCCGACATGCTTACCATTCTGCCAGCTTGCCACCTTAATAATAATAATAATGATGATAATAATAGGTGCAGGTGTGGCTGTGTGGTAAGTAGCTTGCTTATTAACCACATGGTTGCAGGTTCAGTCCCACTGCGTGGCACCTTGGGGAGGTATCTTCTACTATAGCCTCAGGCCAACCAAAGCCTTGTGAGTGGATTTGGCAGATGGAAACTGAAAGAAGCCCGTCGAGTGTGTGCGTGTGTGTCCGCCATCACTTGCACAAGGTTTTGGTTGACCCAGGATTATAACAGAAGACACTTGACCAAAATGCTGCACAGTGGGACTGAACTCAAAACCACATGGTTGCAAAGTGAACGTCTTAACCACACAGCCATGCCAATATATTTAATACTTTCGTCACCTGTTTTGTTTCATATTAATTCCGTTCTTTCATTTGAAAACAATTTGGGGTCATGTTTGTTTAAACAAACATCATCATCATCAACATGGACATTAAATGATGGTGACGTTTGTTTAAAAACCACAACAGCAAGTACCTCTTAAACCACTTGAGGTAGCCATCTTCCAATGTGTGCAAATACAGTAAGTGGCTATTTATCAGAAGCATGTAAACAGATTAAGAAGTCTAGACAAACTTTTCTTCTTGTCACAGAAGTAGGGTAAATGGTGAAATGTTCCAGTCATTTGATGGTAAAACGAATCAACACCCTACCCCCGGAGGTTTTTTTTTAGTGTGGCGGGTAATGTAATCCAAGAAGAAAGTACTTTCTACGGCAAGTTCTGTAATGTGACCATTGGCAACAACAACAAAAGCAACAACACAGAACTTTAAAGTTAAATCTCTGAAATTCTTTGAGAAATTTCAAGACTATTTAATGAAAGAAATGAACTGCTAAAGTTTCATTCTGGCAGTTCAGTTCCCAGAAAATATTTTACCAAAGAATTTAGTAATGTTTTATTGCTGTCAGGAATATTGTAATTTGGCAAATTGTGGCAAAATGTTGCCATAGAGAAGTCTAGATTTTTTTTATTGGCAAGGAATATACAATTTACAGAACTGTCACGAAATTTCAGCATAGCTTCTTTAATGCAGATGTGTGTCCTGGAACTGTGGTGGTCAACAGGTCAGCCTGCTCATGAAATTCATGTGCAAGTGGCTGAGTACTCCACAGACACGTGTGCCCTTCTTGTAGTTCTCAGGGAGATTCTGCATGATACAGAATGTGACAAGGCTGGCGCTTTGAATTACAGGTATGAATCGTTTTGTCTGTTGAGGAGACTGGAGAAATGTGAAAATGAAACGTCTTGCTCAAGGATACAATGCACAGTTGGGAATCGAACTCCTGACTTTACAAACTCGGGTGAAAGACCCTAACCACTAAGCCATGTGCCTGTATGTATGTAAAGAGAGAGAGAGAGAGCTTAAATACTCTGTGATAATATAAAAATATGGAGTCCAAGTATTTGTAGTCAATTGTGTAAGAGCATTTCATATGCACATGTGTGTGCATGCGCATGTATCTGTATGCATGTGTGTGTGTGTGTGTGTTGTACAAATTTGGCTGAGAAGTGATTTCAGGTTCCACCCCAATGTGTGGTACCCTCTGCTATAGATTCAGGCTGACCAATGCTTTGTGAGTGAAATTTAGTAGACAAAAACTACACAGAAGTGTGTGTGTGTGTGTGTGTGGTGTGTGTGTGTGTGTGTGTGCGTGCGTGTGTGTGTGTGCGTGTGTGTGCGTGCGTGTGTGTGTGTGTGTGCGTGTGTGTGATTCCATGTATCTCCACATTGATTCTGTTTGGACAACGATGTGTTGTTTATGCTGCCAGTAAAACAACATGTTCTGGTGATTTCATTAGTTTCAGGTGAAGAGCAACAGAATATAAATATTCCAAACTTAGAAAAACAAGAATGGTTTCCTGACAGGAAGAGTTGTCTTGAGAAGCAGATGTTGAAACAATAACAATAATAATGATCAGATTGATGTGATGTGTGTGTGTCTAAAATATAATACTGCCTAAGGCAAGGAGCTGACAGGATCGTTAGCATACCAGGCAAAATGCTTATCGGCATTTGGTCTGTCTTTATGTTCTGAGTTCAAATTCAGCTGAGGTCGACTTCATCGTTCATCCTTTTGGGGTTGATAAGTACCAGTTGGATAATAGGGGAGATGTAATCGGCTTACCCCTATTCCAAATTTACTGGCTTTGTGCCAAAATTTGAACAGAAATTATAGTATGACCTCTTCCATTCAACAACATCATCATCATCATTACAATCATCACCATTTAACGTCTGCTTTCCCTGCTGGCATGAGTTCAATGGACTGACCGAAGATGGCTAGCCAGAAGACTGTGCAAAGCTCTGCTGTCTGCTTTGGCATGTTTTCTACAGCTGGGTGCCCTTCTTAATGCCAACCACTTTACAGAGTGTACTGGGTGCTTTTCTTTTTTTTTTTTTTTTTTTTGCAAGACACCAACACCAGTGTGAATATTAAAACAATGTTGACACTGATGATAAAATTCAATATAGTATCTGTATGTAAGACATATTGTCATGTCTTCCACATAACACAGATGTAAATATGTTGTTGTTGATGATGATGATGATGATGACAATAATGGTAAAAATTGATGCCATGTCTGTGTGTATAAGCTTATCGTATCACCTCTCTCATGCAACCCTAATGTGAATATGACGATGATGATGACAAATCAATGCCATATGTTTGTGTGTATAAGCTTATAGTGTCACCTTTACCATACAATACCAATGTGACTATGAATCAATGTTGACAATGATGAGATTGGTGCAGTACCTGTAAGGTATGTCATGACTAACATACAACACCAGTGTGACTATAAAACCAATGAAGTCAATGAGATTTGATATCGTATCTGTGTGCAAAGTATAGTGTCACATTTTTCATGAAACCACAGCGTGGCTATAAGCTATGCATGTGTAACCTTCTCTGTAACTAGATCAGAGATAATCTATCGGCATGTAATCGGTGTTGGTAACATCACATCGAGATAAGGGCTGAGTGATATTGATGCCTTTCCCTGCAAAGCATTCATGAAATAAGTCAAATAACTACAGCATTGATTTGGTAAATTAACAGCACAACTATTCATTGCTATATTTAACAACTACGTAATATACATATGTGTGTGTATGTGTGTGTGTGTGAGTATGCAGGCCAAGTCATATGTATGTTCAACCCATGCAAGCACAGAAAAGCATACATGTGTGTGTGTGTGAGAGAGAGAGAGAGAGAGAGAGAGAGAGATAAAGTGTCTCTCCTATGGAGTAGCAGTGAATGTCATTTGTCAGTGAAGTCACACACACGTATACACACACACACACAAATACACACGTATACACACACATACACACACACACACACATATATACATGATCTTCCTTGATCAGATCGCAGATAGCCAAAGACTCCAGGAATGGCTTGGGCTGTTATCTACGACATTTGTGCCTTTCCCAAATGGAATTCATGGAATTGATTAGGTAGACAGGTAGGTAGATAAAGAGTTTTAGGTGGGTGGACAGGTGAGTAGGCTTGAAGTAGGGAGGTAGGTATGCATGCATAGACAAACAGACAAATAAATTGAGTCCTTCTATGGAAGTAGAGGACCTCTGTTTTTTCAATGTAAAACTTCTGAAACGTGTGTGTGTGTGTGTGTTACATACAAAAGAACTAGTTCTCTGTAAGTTGATGCAATAAAATGTCTTCTGATGATCTTTTCTGGTTAAGTATCCAAATTCCCCTTGGAACCTCTAATGCAGTGTTCCAAGCAACCACAATGGTGAAACCTATCTCAGAATTAATAATATAAACTAAATGTTTATTATAATTTATCCTATCAATGAATAAATATATATATCTAGGAGGAGCTCATCTTCAAAACCGGTATAAGAGCATATTTAGCGGCGAGCTGGCAGAAACGTTAGCACGCCGGGCAAAATGCTTAGCGGTATTTCGTCTGCGTTACGTTGTGAGTTCAAGTTCTACCGAGGTTGACTTTGCCTTTCATCCTTTCGAGGTCGATAAATTAAGAACCAGTTACGCACTGGGGTCGATGTAATCGACTTAATACCTATGTCTGTCCTTGTTTGTCCCCTCTGTGTTTAGCCCCTTGTGGGTAATAAAGAAATAGGTATAAGAACATATTTGGTCAATTTCATGATAACCATTAAAACGAAATCTGCAAGCCACTGGCTTCACGTACGTGAAATTTTTTTCTGTCAAACTGGGATAGACACCATAGAGACAGGGGACGAATCTTAGTCTTCCAATCAAAATCAGATATATTCGAGTTCTGTCGTGTCTGGGGAGAGTCATTCTCTTTTGGTGCCTTATAATTTAACACACTCACTGGTAAAACTTCCACTTATTCTTCACGAACATTAAACTGATACACCTCTTTGTTTTTTAGTCGATTGCGGTCATGCTGGAGCACCACCTTTAGTCGAACAAATCAACCCTACCAAGACTTATTCTTTGTAAGCTTAGAACTTATTCTATCGGTCTCTTTTGCTGAAACGCTAAGTTACAAGGATATAAACACACCAAAATCGGTTGTCAAGTGATGGTGGGAGGACAAACACAGACACACAAATATACACACACACACACACACACACACACACATATATATTATAAGACAGGCTTCTTTCAGTTTCTGTCTACCAAATCCACTCACGAGGCTTTGGTCAGCCCAAGGTTATAGTAGAAGACACTTGCCCAAGGTCCCAAGCAGTGGGGTTGAACCCAGAACCATGTGGCTGGGAGCAAGCTTCTTACCACTTAGAAAATATTTATATATATATATATATATATATATATATATATATATATATATATATATATATATATATATATACACATATATATATATATATATATACACATATATATATACGTGTGTGTGTGTGTGTATGTAAGATAAGATGCACTCAATACATGACAATTAAACCATACAGGTTTCAGCTGTAATATTAATCATGCTAAACTCCCACTGTCGCTGGTACACACAGATTGTCTGTATCCAAGGGTGGGAAATGACATGATACAAAAAGAATCAGCAATAATAATAATCTTTTCTGCTAGGGGTACAAAGCCTGGAATTTGGTGGGAGGGATTAAGGTGATCACATCAGTACTCAACTTGTATTTAATTTATTGACCTCAAATAAATGAAAGGCAAAGTCAACCTCGGCAGAATTTGAACTCAGAACGTAGAGATGAGAGAAATGCTGCTAAGCATTTTGCTCAGTGTGCTCACGACTCTGCCAGATCACCACCTTAATATTAATGATAATAATAATAATAATACTAAAAGAGAACATGGACACTGACTTTGTGCTCCTTTATTCCACTTGGCACATATGATTTAGTAATTGGCACCCCATGATGTCACACTACAGATACAAGGTGATACAAACATACACACATACACCCCCACACATGCATACCTATATCTATACACACACACACACACATAGCTATATCTACATAGACACAGACACACATACATACACAATGAGCTTTGTTTAGATTCTGTCTTACAAATACAGAAAGAAGAAAAAGAACTGGAAATTTGTATGCAGACTTACCATAATATAGATTGAAAATTCCAACACTTGATTCATCTTAAAGAGTCCAAGATTTTAGCACCTACAAAGTAAAGATGAAACATTAATTCAATAATTAAATAAATAATTAATGTATGAATAAATGTAAAGTAAAAAAAATATTATAAAAACAAATATGTTTCCACATTTGTCCAGTGGAATCACTTTGATGACATTGCAATAAAATTCTAGAAACAGAACAGAACTTGGCCACCAGTGAGTCTCTAATTACAGAGGAAATTAGAGAAATGAATCTCTCTGGAATAATACAACAGGATATTACAGTTAACTTCACTCCATCATAGCTTAGCTGTTGCCTACGTAATGAGAGATAGATGAGAAATGGACTGAAGGCAAGTAAATTGAATATTATATCATAAATGCATTATGAGAAAGCAGGATGCAATGTGGGTTTGAACTCATGACCTGTGGGTTGATAATATATCTGGTTGACAATTTTGTTTTTATATATATAAAAGTGGTGGAGGTGTATGGCTTAGTGGTTAGGGCGTCAGCACCATGATGGAAGATTGTGGTTTCGATTCCTGGACCGGGCAACGTGCTGTGTTCTTGAGCAAAACACTTCATTTCACATTTCTCCAGTCCACTCAGCTGGTAAAAATTAGTAGCGCTGCGATGGATTGGCATCCCATCCAGCTGGGAACACATACACCACGGAAACCAGGCCCATGAGCCTGGCTAGGCTTTAAAAAGGGTACATTTATTTTATATATTATATATAAAAGTGAAGACCCCCCCATTGATTATGAATGACCATACGGTTACACCTAGAAAGTTACCCTCCGAGGTACAAGTCCAAGCAAGGTTGTTTATCGAAGACCAACAGTTGCCCATGCATACTAACCATCCCTCTCCACACCAGTAATGTTACCTGAAGGAAAGGCAAAGGGGCTGATACAGTTTGGCACCTGTGACATTGCAACTGATCTATCTACCCTTTCGTCACCCTTATTGTTTCCAAATCCACCACACTAACCCCTAAGCCTTATCTTTCCTCTGTAGAACATCATAACTCTGAATTGGCACCTGTGACATTGCAACTGATCTATCTACCCTTTCGTCACCCTCATTGTTTCCAACTCCACCACACTAACCCCTAAGCCTCGTCTTTCCTCTGTAAAACATCATAACTCTGAATTGGCACCTGTGACATTGCAACTGATCTATCTACCCATTCGTCACCCTTATTGTTTCCAACTCCACCACACTAACCCCTAAGCCTTATCTTTCCTCTGTAGAACATCATAACTCTGAATTGGCACCTGTGACATTGCAACTGATCTATCTACCCTTTCGTCACCCTTATTGTTTCCAACTCCACCACACTAACCCCTAAGCCTTGTCTTTCCTCTGTAGTACATCATAACTCTGAAATATTTTCCCTGCTCCTGTCCTACCTTCAGGTGGCCGACCTACAACAGTTTAAATGCATCATAAAACAGTACCAACCTCACCAGTCTAAGAGCATCCACAAAGACCACAAGTACTGCCAATTTTATAATGACCCAGCAGGTAAAAGTGAAACATAAAACTTTCTCATTAATTTATAATGTATGATTACACTTGTTAATTAGTAATTATGCAATACAGTAAATTAGGAGAGGAAAAGTTAACAAAAACAATGGAGTCAAGTACTATAACAGATCTAAATCTATACAAAGAAGATAAGTTCAATGAACTGAATGTGGTAATTTAGATAAATATATCTATTTAGATGTGTAGAGTAACGACAGGTGGTGGAGGGGGGGGGTAAGACTAGCAGAGAAGATAGAGTAATTATGATCTTTTCTACTAAAGGCACAAGGGGCTTGAAATGTGGGGAAAGAGATCTCTTTATTCTTTTACTCTTTTACTTGTTTCAGTCATTTGACTGCGGCCATGCTGGAGCACCGCCTTTAGTCGATCAAATCGACCCCGGGACTTATTCTTTGTAAGCCCAGTACTTATTCTATCGGTATCTTTTTCTGAACCGCTAAGTGATGGGGACATAAACACACCAGCATCGGTTGTCAAGCAATGCTAGGGGGACAAACACAGACACACAAACATACACACACACACACACACACACACACACACACACCATATATATATATATATATATATACATATACGACAGGCTTCTTTCAGTTTCCGTCTACCAAATCCACTCACAAGGCATTGGTCAGCCCGGGGCTATAGCAGAAGACACTTGCCCAAGATGCCACGCAGTGGGACTGAACCTGGAACCATGTGGTTGGTTAGCAAGCTACTTACCACCTAGTTCATTTAACTAAAAAAAAACAAAAAAAAAACCTTCAAGGTGGTGCCCCAGCATGGCTACAGTCAACAGAAACAAGTATCTGGATTCACTTTTATATAAAAAAAAAAAATATGGTATTAACCATTTCATAGTTTTGTTGTTGTTTTTGTAGTTTTAGATGGATAAATTCTTTTGCTGAACCATCTCAAAACCACTACCATGACCACCACCACTGTTACAATATCAACACTGCCACTCCTGTCACAAAGCCATTACCACCACCACCACCACCATAACACTTACATGGCGGTCATAGTATCATTACTGTCACCACTGACACAACACTACTCCTCCTACCACAGTATTATTACCACTGCCACCCCCACTACTACTCCTAATAACCACCAACTTCCCTACTTAACCCCACCCCACCCACACCGGACCATTATTTTCAGTGCCACCATCAGCATGGTACTTAATCCCTTGCTATTCTTACTTTGTCCTAATCACACTATCAGCCTGACCATTGAACTAATTCCATTGTTAATTCTAATCACTAATTAATCCATTCATTATGTTTATTAAGGTGAAAGGTGAGAGAATGCAACCAAGAAAATTATAGGAAGACAAGAGAGGAGGTAGAAGGGGGAGGAGAGAGAGAGAAAGAGAGAAGAAGAAGAGAGAATAGGAAAAGAGAGAGAGAGAGATTTATCAGTTTGTTAGGTGCAGTAGAGTGACAGGAGTTATTAAGATGGTTGGGGTTTGACAGGTGAGGCATGGAATACCCACCCCACTGCCGTATTGAGTGCAAAGTGACAAAGTGCCCAGGTACTGTGGTAATGGAAGAGGAACACCTTGCATACACAGACAGGTCTGGCATGGCTGTGTGGTATTAAGCTGTGGTATTCAAGGTGGTGAGCTGGCAGAATCGTTAGCACACTGGGCGAAATGCTTAGCAGTATTTCCTCTGTCTTTATGTTCTGGGTTCAAATTCCGCCGAGGTCGACTTTGCCTTTCATCCTTTCCGGGTCGATAAATTAAGTACCAATCATGCACTGGGGTCGATGTAATCGACTTAATCCGTTTGTCTGTCATTGTTTGTCCTCTCTGTGTTTAGCCCCTTGTGGGTGGTAAAGAAATAGGTATTAAGCTGGCTTCCTAACCACATGGTCTCAGGTTCAGTCCCACTGTGTGGCACCTTGGTCAAGTGACTTCTACTATAGCCTCAGGCTGACCCAAACTTTGTGATTGGAATTTGTAGATGGAAACTGAAAGAAGCCCTTTATGTGTATGTGTGAATGCATATGTGTGTGTGTGTGAATGTGTGTGTCTGTCCCCCACCACTGTTCAACAACAGTATTTACAAAGAGACCAATAGAGTTAGTAGTACTAAGCTTTACAAAAAAAAAAGTACTGGGGTCGATCCATTCGATTAAAATTTTTTAAAGGCATTGCCCCAGCTGGGCCACAGCCCGATGACTGAAACAAGTAAAAAGACAAAAGATAAACACACGCACACTGTAGCAGAAGATGACCAAGGAAGGCATGGAAAGAATTGGACAGATCAAATCACAAAGGGAACAGGACAGATACACAAGAACCTCCATCACCACATGTTTCCATGGGCCAACTACATGTTGCTGTCTCAGTAAGATGGCCATGAACTCCAAGCTGTATATCTCACCTGTAATTATGTAATTACTGCTGTTGTTATTTGTAGAAGAAGACCAATGCAGTTTGGACTTCTATGTGCGATAATAAAATCTTCTCTCAGCACCTTTAGCATTTAAACGGGGTCATATCCAGCCAAAACAATTGGCCAGTTTTATGTTCAACCTAGCCAGATCTGGCCTCTCACACCTATCCTACAATGTCATTCTGAAAATAATCATATCATAATCTCAAAGCTACAAGATAATGACATGATTAATCCAAAACAATGACAATAAAGAAAGCATTATTTGGGGCAGAATAATGTGAATACTTAAGGGTTCACAGGTGTTATTCAGGTTCTTCTTCCTGCACCCAAAGAAACGTATTTTCATTCATCAACTCAACCAGTCACAATCACAGACCAACCAACCAACCAACCAACACCCAAACGACATTCTACTATGACTGAGGATGGTGGGTGGATCTCTCCTATTCAATGTGCTTCCAGGCAGGGTGCTACGGGCCTTGTTATGATCCTCCCCGCCCATCACTCTTTTATGCCACACTGGTACTGGACCCACCTAGTTTTTATTCACCATGCTGCTACCATCCTCATCACTCACCCTGTCTAGTCCACCCTGTTGTTTATGGGTACAGTGTCTCATTACATCGGGCAGTTATGATCAGAAATATCCATCAATGGGTTACCAACCTTACGAGTTTAAAAAGGTTGGCGAGCAGACTTTGTGGTATTCAATGTTAAGCAAAAAGTGAAATTAGTTACAGTTGAATTACCTACCCTCACCACGGGACCTCACCCTCCCCACGGGGCCTCACCCTCACCACGGGGCCTCACCCTCACCACGGGGCCTTACACTCACCACGGGGCCTCACCCTCACCACGGGGCCTCACCTTCATCACAGGGCCTCACCTCGGGGCTTTACCCTTATCTCTTTACACTGTTCCTTGTCTTCTGATTAAGACACGTCCGGCAATAAAACCTTATGTAACCCAAACCGACGAGCAAACCCATAACAAGTCACTCAACCAGCTAAAAATAACAACCAAATCACAACCCGACATATTTTTGAATAAAATTTTAAAGACATTGGATAATGTAATTCTTGATATACTATGTATGTTAAAAAGGCTGGGTGGTCACCACAGTTCTGCAAAAGCTAAACAAGATTGCTAAGACAATGAGGTCAATATGATCGCTTGATGTGCAAAAAATAACAGCCAAAGTTTCTTCAAACCATACCCTACCATTCCAGTAAAAGAGTTTCCTTGTATATAGGAAAAGACGGGATGGGCATAGTTGGAATACTTTTGATCACTGGTTTATTCAACCAAGGTTGACCTGAAATTACAGCAAAGATCTACATGGTCATTCAACTTGCTTGAAATACCAGCCAAAAATCTACGTCTTAATTTAAAAAAAGGGACCACAACATTGAATAATAAGTCGTAGATACACAACGTGTGAATTATAAGACGAGATGGTCACAGTTTGAAGGTGTTTGTTCGTCAGTCTCCTTCATGACTGGTTGACCTGAAATTAAACACCGACATCTCTCACATTTTTTAACTGAAAAATAAGACAACTGTGTTACCTCAGCACATTTAAAACTAACGCTGTTGAACCAAATTTACTTTCCTTTCAACCATGCTGTTAGTGATATCACCCAATAAAAAACCACACACACACACACACACACATATATATATGAGAGAGAAAGAGAACGAATGAGTGGGGGAGTATACACACGCAGTCATGTCATGTGTCGTGATTTATGTGAAATGCTTCGTTAATTTCCTTTCAGAATTTTAGCTTTCAAAGTTTTATTTCTTGTTGACTTTGATGACCAAAGTCACACACTTTCTCTCTCCCCACTTCTACCACACAATCTATACAGCACAACTGTCTATTGGCAACCATCAAAGTCTATCTTCGCAAAAGCGAAAGTAGGCTTTAATGAACGCTAAAAGTACTCAAAAAAGTTGACTGTCTCTTTTCACAACTGAGCTTTGTCAATGGATTTGGTAGACAAAACTGAAAGAAACCTATTGTGTGTATGTTTGTGTGTGTGTGTGTGTGTGTACACGCAAGTTGTGTCAGAGTATGTCTTCTACCACCACTTGACAACAGGTGTTAGTGTGTTGACACCCCCCATAACTTAGCAGTTCGGCAAGGGAGACCAACAGGATAAGTAATAGGCTTACAAAAGAGTAAGTCCTGGGGTTGATTTGCTCGACTAAAGGCAGTACTCCAGCATGGCCACAGTTAAATGACTAAAAGAATAAAAGAATATATATCTATATACCACCCCCACGGTCAGATTGGAGCAATCTCAAGTATAACCAGCTGAAATAGCAAAGATAATCTGGAACTCAACTGAGGAAAGAAAACTCCAAATGACCCGTCCTTGTTTTCAATGTATCGTCTGTCTGGATGTTTTGTGTTATTGTCCTATTTTTGTATTTTTTGTATATAAAAAAATATAGCAGCATACATACACTTTGGTCTCTTTATATATATATATATATATAATGTATGTATGTATGTATAAAGTAAATATTTTTTTTTGTCATAATGTCTCCTAATATTAAGTCCTTTTGTAATCCACTTAAATACTGACACTGCCCCACTCCGAGTATTTACTCAGAGTGGCACGTGCCGCATACAGCCACACAAACAAAGAATTATTAAACACTTGCAAACAGAAAGAAGAGATTTTTGTCTTCAAAAGACTTCCCCCTCCCCCACCTTTTCTTTTTTTTGTAATTCTATTCAGAGAATGTAAATAAAAAAAAAAAGAAAGAAAATCTGCTTCTTTGGCACAATCTCATTCAGACATGGTGGCACTGAAGTTCTTAAGCTGCAAGAATAATGACACACCCAGACGTTTTTTCTTGTGAAGACTATACTGCCATTGCCATGAGAAAACTAAGGCAATTCTTCACAGGGGAAATAACATGAAACAAGGCATTGTGTGTGCAGGAATATATATGTGAATATTTCACAGACAAGAGAGTAAATTTCAAACAGAATATACTTGTGGAAACAGCAGGAAGACTGGGTATTTCACCCTTAAAAGACGGGGAAAAAAGCTGCCAGTTGACAGTTACAGGAGATGAACCCTGTACCCCTCAGATATCAGCCAAGTACTCTACCATTAAACTAAACAGCCTACTGACATGAATTAGTGTTAGTTTTAAAGTTAAATGATAGCTTTTGGAATGCAACAACATTTTATAAACAAACTTTGGAAGCGTCGAATGTGTTTGGTATTTTACAGATGAGGAAGTAAATATTGAATGCAGTGTGGCTGTAAAAACAGCAAAAAGATCAAGCATTATAGCCTTATAAGAGAGTAAAAAGTTGCCAGCAGACGGCTACAGGAGCCAGACCCATACCCATATATGTAAGCACGTGTATGTTTGTATGATTAATAGTTGCTGATAATTCTGTAAGCCCCATGTGCCTTCAACAGAAATTGGCAGGTTCCTATGATTTAGTGCAAGGATAAAAGTAAGGTAGATATAAAATCCTTTCTGCTACAAGCACAAGGCCTCAAAGTTCGCGCAAAGAGGTTAGTCAATTATATAAACCACAGTCCTCAACTCATACAAAAATAGGACAAAAGCGCAAAACATCCAGACAGACGATACGATGAAAACAAGGACGGGTCATTCGGAGTTTTCTTTCCTCAGTTGAGTTCCAGATTATCTTTGCAATTTCGGTTGGTTATACTTGAGATTGCTCCAATCTGACCGTGGGGGTGGTATATAGATATATATTCTTTTATTCTTTTAGTCATTTAACTGTGGCCATGCTGGAGTACTGCCTTTTATCAGCCTCAAAAGGACGGAAAGCAAAGTCAACTTTGGCAGAATCTGAACTCAGAATGTAAAGACAGATGAAACACTTGGCAGTATTTTGTCCGGTGAGTTAATGATTCTGCCATCTTGCTGTCTTTGTAGATAGAAAATAAAATACAATAAAATATCTTAAAAAAATATATGTCAGGTTGAAACGGTTGACTTGTCTCACTTGCAATGTCATATTCCTGCTCTGGCGAACTTTCTGCAACAAATCCTAAATTGGTTTAGAAGTAGTTGGTAGGTTTAAAAGCATTCAAAGCAGCATTATGTATGGATGTATGTGAGGTTGGATGAGGTGTGATGCAGTTCTCTATGGTTAATTAAACTTTACAACCAGGTGGAGTGGACTGGGTGATTATAAAGTTGAATCTAACAACAGGAAAATTGTTGGTTCAAATTCTGTCGAGGTCAGCTTTACTTTTTACTCTTTCAGGGTCAATAAAACAAGTACCATTTGAATACTGGGGTCGATGTAACCGACTTCCACCCTACCCCCCGAAATTGCTGGCCTAGTGCCAAAATTTGAAATTATTATTATTATTATCATTACTAAGGCAGCAAGCTGGCAGAATCGTTAGCATGCTGGGCAAAATGCTTAGCAGTATATCGTCCATCTTTACATTCTGAGTTCAAATTCAACCAAGGTTAGTATTACCTTTTATCCATTCAGAGTTGATAAATTAAGTACCAGTGAAACACTGGGGCCGATGTAATCAATTAGTTCCCTCTCTCCATATTTCAGGCCTTGTGCCTCCAGTAGAAAGGATTATTATATTATTATTATTATTATTAAGGTGGCAGGCAGACCAGACAAAGTGCTAAGCTACATTTCTTCTAGTTTTTTTTTGCCACAGTTAGATAGATGAGAGGAGCAGAGGATGTGGTAGTAGTGGTAGAAGACACAGGAAGAAGAAAAGATCAGGTCTGTGAGGTGGTGGTCAGAATGTGTTTAGGTGAATGACTCTTGGCTAATCATTGAAATGATTGCATATGTGGGTGTAGGTGTGTGTATGTATGTGTGTACATACACATGCATGTATGAACACACACATGCACATGCAAATATACATGTGCACACACACACACACATCACTGAAGAATCGGGCTGCCATATTTGATTCTCTTTTCAGAAATCAATTTCCTTTCTACAAGAGAGACACAGGAATAAAACATCTAAACACAATGTAATGTTAGCGAACAATAACAAGACACATACATACATACATACATACATACATACATACATACATACATACATACATGAATGCATGCATACATACATACATACATACACACATACATACATACACACATGCATGCATACACACATCTTAATTGTGTAATGTTAAGCAGAAATGATTTGTCATCATCACTTTCAACATAATCCCCACCACCACTACCACCACCACATGATAATTACTACTGACATCATCATCATCATCATCATCATCATCATCATGTCAATATTATGATAATCATCATCATAAGCATCATCACCATTGTCACTATTATTATCATCATCATCATCATCACCATCATCTTCATTTAGACTTTCAGCCAGACAACAATCATCATCAGTGAAATGCTCAAACCATTTCCCTTGGTCCAACCTGACTCAGACAACATGTAGTTCATTAATATTCCACTGATTCTCTCTCTCTCTCTCTCTCTCTCTCTCTCTCTCTCTCTCTCACTCTCATTCCTCCTTCCTCTCTCCTCCTCAATGATTTTCTGAGGTTGTTGCTCATTTTCAAATTGAATCTTAAACTTTTATTATTATTATTATTATTATTTGCTTTTCATCCTTTCAGGGTCAATAAATTAAGTACCAGTTGCATACTGGGATCGATGGTGATGATGATGATGATTGCCATATTAGAATGAGGTCTGCAGATGCTTCAATATAAAGAGGTTTAACCCTTTCGTTACCAACCCGGCTGAAACCAGCTCTGGCTCTTTAGTACAAATGTCTGGTTTTCAAAAGTTCTGAATTAAAACCTTCCACCAAACCTTAGTCACAATTTATGTCCCTAACTCTAGCTTAATGATAACGATGTTATTTTACTTAATTCTTTGTTATATTTAACATAATTGGAAGAAACACTGAGCATCTCAAAATAAATTCAGTAACGAAAAGGTTAACAGAGGACATTCAGCTGAATCACATCAATATAAAAAACAAACAAACAAAAAAGCTTGATTACATGAAATTTCATTTAAAATATGTAAGCCTTGGTTCTAAGTTCAAGCCCTGTGAAAGATGACTTTGCAATTTATTTTTCAGGGTCAATAGAATGAATTGCAACAGTGAAGATCTAGGTGCCAGTTTAACTGAATTTAATCTGCTTAATTCTCCATACCCTTTGTAGTCTGATGTTCTGGGTTCTAATCCTGCTTTTTATTCTTCTGGAAGAACCAGTCAAGCATTTGGTTGAGAACAACGCTGACTATTCCTTCCACCAAAAAATGTATTCTGGCACTTAATCTTTTATCAGGATTATCTCTTAAAGGCGGTGAGCTGGCAAAATGCTTTACAGCATTCCTTCCAGCTCTTTACATTCTGAGTTCAAATCCTGTTGAGGTCAACTCAGCCTTTTGTCCTTTTGGAATCGAAATAAAGTAAAATAAAATAAAATGTCAGTCAAGCACTGGAGGGTTGATGTAATCGATTTGCCCCCTCCCCTCTAAGTTGCTGGCCTTGTGCTAAAATTAGAAACAATTATTAGGATTATCTTAATTGGGGTAATTAATGAGTTTGTTTACTGAGTTATAAACAACTAAACCAATAACATTTGTTATTGTTGATTAAGAACAAAACTATATTATAAGTGTGTTAAAAGGCAAAGTCCTGGAACAGCTAAGAGGGTGGCGGTGGGTGGATGTGGTGGTGGTGGAGGAGGTGGTGGTGGTGGTGGTTGAAATAGTAGAAGTTAGTGGGTCGGTCGGTTGGGTGAGAGATAGTGTAGGAAAGGGTGGGGAGTTGGGTAATGGTGTAGTGGGGTGACAGTGCAAATGGTGGTGGTGGTGGTGGTGACAGCGGAGGAGATTAAAACTAGAACAGTGTGGGAGTGAGGGAGAAAGTAAGATGTCATAATTAGGGGTGAAAAATGGGTAGAGGAGGGAGGAGAGTGGTGGAAGAAATTGTATGGGAGGGGAAGAGAATAAAGCAGACCTAGGATTGAAGACATGCCATACATGACCATCCTCTTTTGATTTTTTTTTAGTCCTTTTTTTTTGCAGGGATGGGAATATCTAGGACTACATTATTTAGTGTGCCTCCTCCTGTTTTTAAGAGAATGATATATGATTTGGAGGAGATTTGGCTGTTCTTTCTAGCAAGTCGGGTGACTGTGTAGAGACTCTTTGGTTGAATGGAGATTAAAAGTGAGAAGGGGAGCATTGAGAGGAGAGATTTGAGATAAGTGAGTTAGTAAGGTGGTGGAAGAGAGTAGAAGAAGGTAGAGCTAGTGTGAGGGGTGGTGTAAGAGTGATAGGGGAGTGGAAGTGAAAAGAAAGGGTGTGGAATATGGAAGGAATAGGGAGGGTGTAGTAAATAACTGGGTGGAGTAAATAACATTGATTATATTTTGTTTGTTTTATCCTTATCGAAGTATGTCATGTGGTTAGAATGGTACCTGGGTGAATAGGTGGGTATCTAGTGAGTATTTAGGGTAAAAAGGTTGAACTTTGTTAGAAATAAAATGAAAGCCCCGACTATGAAATGACAACCAAAATATGTTAGACCAAAGAAAATCAACCATTCAATAGAATTCCTCTGCCAAACAACAGTTGAGATGACACGACTATTAACCCCACCCCACCCCATTTCCTTCCAAGAACTTTGGTACACATGAACTGATTCTGCTTTGTGAAATCACAGCGAAATTATCACTGCATCAACCAAGAATGTTAGGATGAAGTTATTACACTGCTAGTCACCATCTGCTTCCTTGAATTGGTATAGCTTTTGAATGATGCCACCCGACGTTGGTTAGAAGGGTAGACCAACATTACCCCTTAGTTAGTTAGTTAGTTAATTTTTTGGCTCAAAAGCAAAAAGCAAGGCCATGTAGGGGGACATGGAGTTATGTACAGGGTGGTGTTCATGTAAAGAGTTCAGGCCACTTGAGGTCAAAAGAGACTTGGAACAAAGCGGTCGTCGGCATCTTCACCATCTTGTCTGGCAGCTTGTTCCACGGATCCGCAACCCGGATGGAGAAAGCTCCTCTCCTTCGATTGAGATGAAATCGTCGCAGACAGAATGCTGGTCTCTTGCAGGCTGTTTTATAACTGAATGGACCAGAGAAAAGTGAGACAGTGTTCTCTTCAAGAACACAATTCCTAGTCTGAGAATCAAAACTAAGATCTTTCAATTGTGAGTGGACAGTGAGAAAAGCAGTTGGTACAGGCCTGTCCCCTACCCCCCACCAGACTGCCTCTCTGGGCCTCCATGCCAAGTACCAAGTGATGAACAAGATTGTACTAAGCATCGTCGATGATGCAACTGCCTTGCAGTAGCACCTGTTGGTGTTGCTGTTGAGCGAAGCAGTCTTCATCCCAGAGCTCGCAGTGGGAAAAGTCCGAATCTTGGTCCTTTGCTATTTGTAAGACCCGCAGAAGAGAAAGCAGGTCAACTCCCGACACCGAGAGCATCGACGGATGGATGAATGCACATCCAGGCTCAGCAGTTGCGTAGGAAGTCGGGGACAAGAAACAGGAAGAAGAGTGAGAGAAAGTTGGGGCGAAAGAGTACAACAGGGGACGCCACCATCCCCTGCCGGAGCCTCGTGGAGCTTTAGGTGTTTTTGCTCAATAAACACACACAACGCCCGGTCTGGGAATCGAAACCACGATCCTCCGACCGCAAGTCCGCTGCCCTAACCACTGGGCCATTGCGCCTCCACTGCAGTAGCAGCTCCCTTGCTACTAGACACCCAACCATTGTCTCATGGTACAGATCTCCCGCTTTGGCCACAATAACCTATGATGCACAAATGGCTATGTTACAGTAATTAAGTTATGTTTCTAAGTTCAAACCTCACCGTGGTTAATTCATCATCATCATCATCATTTAACATCCCTTTTCCGTGCTGGCATGGGTTGGATGGTTTGATAGGGGCTGGCAAACCAGAGACCTGTGCCAGGCTCCATATGTCTACTTTGGCATGGTTTCTATGGCTGGATGCCCTTCCTAAGGCCAACAACTTTATAGTGTACCGAGTGCTTTATACATGGCACCAGCACGGCTACTTTTCCTGTGGCACCAGCATGGGTGTCTTTTACATGGCAACAGCACCCTCCACCAAATTAACTAATCCTTTATATCTCCCTCCCCCTCTGGTGCCAAGGTAAGAAATTACTATTACAGCAAAACCATTGGTGTGTCAAACGAAAACACCTTGCAGTATGTGTTGTGGCTCTTTACTATCAGGGTTCAAATCCTGCCAAGGTGAACAGTTAGCTTTCCCTTCCAGGGATATTAAAGTATCAGAAATGAACTGGGGTTCATTTTAATCAACTAACACCTCAATATGCCCACCACCCCATATCAAGTTTCTGGCTTGTCTTGTACCTAGGTAAGAAATAATTTTACTACACTGGTTTTGGAAGATTTTTAGAAATAAACTTATTGTGTATTTATTCAAAATAGGAGAAAACGGAATTACCAAATATTTAGAAATGGTGGTGATGGTGGTGGGGTAGTGACAAGAGTAGTGTGTGATGGCAGTGGTGGTGGTGATGGTAGAATAGTGGGGTGATGTAGTGGTGCTGGTGGTGGTGAAATGGTTGCTGTAATAGTAGCATTGATGGTGCATAAGATTTGGCATGGTGGTGAAATAGTGATGGTAATAAAAGGAGGTGGGGATGATGGTGGGGGTGGAATAGGGATCGTAAGTATGGTGGTGGCGGTTGTGTTAATATGGTGGTGAGATGGCTGTGGAGGTGGTAGTGATGCTGGCAATAAGTGGAGTGGTAGGGAAGTGGTAGCGAGGGTGGTGGAATGGGGCACAGCATGGAAGTGGTGGTGGTGGTGGTGGTGGTGATGGTAATGACGGTGGTTGTGGTGATAAGGTGGTGATGGTGTTGCTGGCGATGGCAGTGGTGGTAGTGGTGAAGGTGGTGATGGCATTTACCATTGTTGTAATTATTCCACAAATATGGTGTCATATTCCGCTAGTAATGCAACAATTTAAGTTCAAGCGGTCCCAGGAGGATTTCTGGCAGTAACAGATGAAGAGACAGACAAACAGACAGTCAGGAAGAGAGTGAGACAGACAGAGAGGAGCAACAATAAGAAATCTGAATGCATTAAATTAAAAGAGAATGAGAAGGGGCGAAAATCCCCAGTGAAATGAAACCAGGATTTCTTGGTGGATTAAACAAAATTAATTCATCATCATAATCACCATCACTATTACTTCACTATCACCACCACCACATCATCTTATTTGAAGCATTGCCTGTCTACACGAACCCCAGGCTCCCCTATTCCTACTCTGTGGTTGTCGTGATGGCACAAGTCAGTCCTAATTAAGCAGACCTATGTTTATTACATAGTTAATTAGTTTTAGCATATTTCCAGTAACAAACATCAAAAATTTGATAAGAAATGTTTTTGCTTATGCATTAAAGAAAAAATAACCTTATTAATATGGCTAATATTGTAATTTCATTTACTTTTTTGCAAGGGAGACAACAATGGACATGCTTCAACTATGTTAGACCTCCTTAGCAATGCATAGTCTTAACTATGTTGCCTGAAGTAGAAGGTAAAGAGGTAAAGAACCTCTTCGGTAATGAATGACCATGAGATTGCACCTAGAAAGTTACCCTCTGAGGCACAAATCTAGGTAAAGTCGTTTATGGAAGACCCACAGTCACCCATATATACCAGCTTCCCTGTGACACAGATATTGTCTGAGGGAAAGGCAAAAGCCGATAGAACTTGGCACTAGTAATGTAGCAACTCACTTATGCAGCTGAGTGAACTGGAGCAACATGAAATAAAGTGTCTTGCTCAAGAACACAACACACAGCCCAGTCCAGGAATTGAACAATTGTGAGCTCAACACTGATTCCAAGTTCGATTCCAGGCAGTGACCTGAATAATAATAATAATAATTAATTCTTTTATTGGCCGCAAGGGCTGACAAAAATCAATTATCACATAAAGGGACAAAACAGGACGAAGGGTTACAAAGGGTTGAGAACCCAGGTTCAAAATTTCCCCAAGACACCTGATGAAGGCTGGAGGGTATATCAGCCGAAACATTGCCAACAACAAACAAAATGAGGACAAATATCCATCAAATGTAAATAATGTACATAATTCCTCATCTCTTAAATACAGAACTGTAGTACCTTTACTGTCTGTCGTGCAAATGGGGTCCCTGAGTAATTCACCTCTCTGTACTGTATTTTCCAGCACACAAGTCAAATTTTTTAAGGCCAAAATTTACAACCAAAAGAGATAGGTTGACTTGCACACCATGTGAAATGCAGCAGAATTTGGAAAGACAGTGACAATGCTAGAATGCTTACACTACATGTTTATACTACATCGATTGTATGCCAGAATATACGGCATTTTTAGACTGAGTCACACAAACAGTAAAATCATTAGGTGAGATGAGACACAGCGTCAAAGCAACATATGCACCAAACATTTACCACATTAAGAACAAAATTGTGCACTCAGATATGCATGGTTTATTGCATGAGGTGCATGTGCAGTATAGCTTTCTGGATGTGTTGCATTTTTTCACTGCTTCCTATATTCCTCAACACACTTATAATTTTTGGTCATGGCTATAATGAAGACAAAATGAATGTTTTTATGACCATTGGTGATGTAAACCCCAGCAGTTTAAGGTTAATAAGGTCCCTTATGCTAATGTGTGTACATGTACCCTACAGAGTATACCTAAGTACTCTTCTTAGTTGCTGAGTGATTAGCAGTGAAGAGAGTGGGTACCCAGTCCCCTACCCTCAAAACATACTTGACAATGGAGAGGTTATCAGTAGACAAGGTGGGTATCTAGCCCTCTCAAAATATACTTTGTAATTAAGTAGTTAGCAGTAGAAGGGGTGGGTATCAGCCCCTTACCTCCATCCCTGTCCACTCCTCCTCAAAACATACTTGAAAATCAAGTGGTTAGTACAGAAGGGGTGGGTATCCAGGCCCTGAAAAATATTTCATGATAGTTGAGTGATTAGTAATAGGAAGGGTGGGCATGTAGTTCCCTCTCAAAACACACTTGAAAATAAAATGGTTTGTAGTAGAAAGGATGGATATCTAACCCTTAAAAATATTCGTGATGGTTGAGTGATTAGCAACAAGGATGGTCAACTAACTGTGAAGAGTAATTGCTGTTCTACCAGACACTGGGATGTCTGTGTGATTAACAGGGTTCAATTCCTAACCACATGATTCCCAAATTAAATCCAGCAAGGGTTTTCTAGCATAGTCTCGAGTTGACTAATAATACCAGGTGAGGGAGATTCAGTGGATGAAAACTGCACAAAAATCCAGTAGGTACATCGAGATATACACATACATACATACATGCAGACATACACACACATCATCATCATCATCATTTAATGTCTGTTTGCCATGCTAGCATGGGTTGGACTGTTTGACAAGGAGCTGGCAAGCCAGGGGGATGCACCAGGCTCCAATTGCCTGTTTTGGCAAGGTTTCTATGGTTGGGTGCCCTTGCTAATGCCAATCATTTTATAGAGTGTACTGGGTCCTTTCTATGCGTAACCAGCACAAGAGCTTATACATAACCATACACACATAAACATACATAAACACACACACACAAACAAACATACACACACATGCACACACACACAGACACATATATATGCATACATAAGCATATATGCACATGTACAGCTGCATATATATAAATAGGCGCGGGCATGGCTGTGTGGTTAGGGAGCTTGCTTCCTAACAACATGGTTTCGGGTTCAGTCCCACTGCATGGCACTTTGGGCAGGTGTCTTCTACTATAGCCCTGAGCCGACCGGAGCTTTGTGATTGAATTCGGTAGGCGGAAGTTACTGCCGTGTGTGTATGTGTGCATAGAGCTGCTCAGGGCCTCTCCGAAAGAGAGAGAGGGAATATATATGCACACTGACATATATACATGCTTACATATATGCACACACAAACACACATACACACAGTATGTATATATCTTTTACTGATGTATATTGGTAAAGGATGTAAATACTGGCCAGGAAATCAAAAGTAGGTGCTCTTCAAAGTCCTTAGCAATATTTGTTCCCCAACTAGTAACAAACACTCCCTTGTCACTGTCAGAAATGTCATCAAGCAATGACCGAATGACGAGAAACCTGTAACCAATGGTGCTATTGTTCACCAGTTGCCATCTAAAACACATAAATATTCCAATAGAAGATCAATAAACGATGATCGGAGTGAAGAGAAATGATGGGACAACCAATCACAACAGAAAGAAAGATATCAAATGAGTCGGTTAACATTATTTATTATTTATTTAGGGCAGCAGGGGATGGCGGACGGAGGGGGGGGGGGATTGGAGGGGTGGCAGTGAGAAAATGGTGGAGTGGGAGGAGGGTTAGAGTGGTAGGTGGAGAAAAGTGGGGGTAGAAACAGTGGGGTGGGGGGAAGGGTGAATGAAACCAATGACGCCTTTCATTTCTGATGATTATTTCAATGATTTGAGTAATTTTTGAAAAGATTTTATGGGATGCATCACGGATTTATTTCAGGGTGTAGCTTGATTTTGCTTGTATATTTAGCTGTATTTTTGTATATTTAGCTATATATTTGTATAGTCACCCCATAGACACACATACACACACACACACACACACACATATGACAAAGACAGAGAATCAGGCAGACCGATAGAGGTCTATACACACATATTTCAGACATAATGCTGGGTGTACATCTCTCTGTCTGTCCTAATAGAAGACTGACTCGAAAACTCCCAAACAAACCCCAACAAAATCATATCTGTGATTATCTTTTACTTGTTTCAGTCATTAGACTGTGGCCAGGCTGGGGCACCATCTCTCAGAGTTTTTAGTCAAGTGAATCGACCCCTGGACTTATTTTTTATGAAGCCTGGTCCTTATTCTCTTTTGCCAAACTAAGTTACAGGGACATAAACACACCAACACCAATTGTCGAGTGGGGATGGGGAACCAACACAGACACAAAGATACACACATATGTATATATTACAGCAGGCTTCTTTCAGTTTCCCTCTACCAAATCCATTTGCAAAACTTTGGTTGGCTGGAGGCTATAGTAGAAGACACTTGCTCAAGGTGCCATGCAGTGGGACTGAACCCGGAACTACACAGCCACGCTTCTTACTACACAGCCACGCCCATGCCTATAATTGTTCATATCCGATATTGAAGGTTTGTCAAATTTATTTCAATCCCTTTATCACGAAAGCAGCAGAATAGAATCCTTAATTTTCTATAAACATTTACTAAGATACTGCCACTGTCTTCATTCTTGTCCTTAAACTTTTCAAACATTATTTGGCCATTCCAAAGAACAAGTGGATTTGGTAAACAGAAAATGAAAGAAGCCCATCATGTGTGTGTTCTCCACCGCCACTTGGCAACTGGTGTTGGTATGCTTACACCCCTTAACTTAGCGGTTCAGCAAAAGAGACCAACAGAATAAGTACCAGGCTTTAAAGCAAGAATAAGTACTGGAGTCGATCCGTTCAAGTAAAAGTTCTTCAAAACAGTGCCCCAGCATGGCCGCAGTCCAATGACTGAAACAAGTGAAAGATAGAAGACATCACTAAACACAACAGCTAACAAAATGTAGATGTCCTTCTTTATTATTAGAATGCAACACAGATTTAAAATCAAACAGAAATCACAAAGTAATACCTTTTTTTTTTTTAAAAGAAATTGATACAATAACATCAAAGAGCCACTTTAACCAAAAAAAACTGTCCAGAGTCACTTTTCAGTTATTTCCCCTCAAATTACTGAAACAGCTTTTGTGTAATCTTAGATGGTTTAAAGTGGCTCTCTCACCATCATGTAAATCACTTGAGATCAAGTTCCTTGTTAGACATGTGGTACAACTCCGCAATTATATTTGATGCTTGAAAACCCAGTCAAGGAACATCACCAATGGACTGTGTTAGACCAATCTGTCAAACACATTATTTTACTGTTCCATTTTCATTCAGGAAATGCTTCCAAATTTATTTTCAGTCTATCTATCCATCTGTCATTCTATCTATCCATTTGTCAGTCTATCTATCTATCTATCTATCCATCCATCTGTCAGTCTATCTATCTATCTCTCAGTCTATCTATCCATCTCTGTCATTCTATCCATCTGTCTATCTTTGTATCTACGTATCTATCTATCTATCTATCTATCTATCTATCTATCTATCTATCTATCTATCTATCTATTTTTCTATCCATATATCAACTTATCTATCTGTTTGTCTATCTCTCAACTTGTCTGTGTATCTACCTACCTACCAACCTACCTGTCAATCTACTTTTACCAAGTCTGGAGAAAAATTCATTGGCGATAAGTTACATTTGCAATAAGTTATTGCTTTTAAGGAATAAACATGTACATGCATAAGAGTATGTGGAGTGGGGGTCAAGTGAGCATATTTAGTTGGCGTATCTGCGTATAGTTGCTTATATATTGTTGTGACCCCCTTCGGTCATGAATGACCATGGGATTGCACCTAGAAAGTTACCCTCCAAGGCACAAGTCTGGGCAAGGTTATTTCTGGAAGACCAGCAGTCGCCCATGCATACCAGCCTCCACTCTCCATGCCACCGATGTTATCCAAGGGAAAGGCAAAGGCCGATACAGCTTAGCACCTGTGATGTCACAGTTCATTGATTAACGTGCAAGTGGCCGAGCATTTCACAGACACATGTACCCTTAACGTAGTCCTCGGGGAGATTCAGTGTGACACAGTGTGACAAGGCTGATCCTTTGAAATACAGGTACAACAGAAACAGGAAGAAAGAATGAGAGAAAGTTGTGGTGAAAGAATACAGTAGGGTTCACCACCACCCCCTGCTGGAGCCTTGTGGAGCTTTAGGTGTTTTTGCTCAATAAACACTCACAATGCCCAGTGTGGGAATCGAAACCGCGATCCTACAACCACAAGTCTGCTACCCTAACCAGTGGGCTATTGCGCCTCCACTTGCTTATATATATATATATATATATATATATATATAATAAATAAATAAATAAATAAAACATACGCATATATACATACATATATGTACGTACCTACCTCTACATGTATATATACATGTATATATGAGTACAGGACACCAAAAAAACGTCAAACACAATGAGAAACGAAAACAAACACAAAACCAAGGAAAAGGACATTTTTTTAAACAACGAAAAAATAGAGCACAGGACATACAAAACAAGGAAAATTCCCCTTCTCCAGTCGCCTTAATTTCATCTACTCCACGTTTTGAGAAGCAAACTGTTTATTAAATTTATCCAGGTGCAATTAGTTTGTGCTTAATTAAAATGATATTAAAAACAAAGGATTTCCCACATATTCCTTCACAACAAAATTTTTCTCCAGTGACTACATTTGTGGGTAGCAAGTTTGGAAGACTTAGAAGGAAAGGCTTCCCACATACTTTACAGTGAAATGGTTTTGCTCCAGTGCATGTTTTTTGTTTGTACTTCATTAAAATACTGTTGATGGATAAAATATTTTATACATATTTCACAGTTGTAGCTGGTGAACCTACAAATTGTCTATTTCTTTTTTCATTTATTTATTCATTTTTTAAGGCTTCATGTTTTATATAGAATTGGTGTATAATTATTGCGGCTTTTTTTAACAAGTTTTATTCAACAAAAACAATATCATGTAACAAAAATATCTTTAAATGATTATCACGGGGCATATTCACCATCTACTTCAATTACTGCTTCCCATTTGCTTGGCAGATGTTTTTGTTATATTGCTCTTGTTGAATAAAATTTGTTGAAAAAAAGCCGCAATAATTATGCACCAATCCAATATTTCACCCCAAATATTTGCCTACCAATTTCAATGATATCCGTCTACCCATCCATCCGTCTTCACTCACTAGTCTTGGGAGAATTATTGGAGTAAAGTCCTCAAGTAACTTGTTCACAAGATCCAATCAGAAGCAACCATCATTACACTTTCCCTCTGGATTCACAAGCATGTCTAACTGAGACTTTGGTAATTATCCAACTGTCTCATTCTTGGCCTACTGCTAAGTCTCCCACTGGTTGGCTCAGCTTGAAGAATGTGCCTCGTAATACTTTCCTGCGATATTCTAATCACAACGGTGACCTCTCAATAATAATAATAATAATAATAATAATAATAATAATAATAAAAACATTGTGTACAGTGCTCAGGTGCACTACAACTCATCTAAAGTGTATGTATAATCAGGTGTAGTTTCGGCGGATTTCGGAAAGCATGAGGGCCTTAAAGGATGCAGTGTCATGGCAGTCCAACAACTGACGCAGGCAGTTTGTTCCATGCTTCAGCAACTCTGAGTGTGAAAAAATGATTCCGAAAGTCATGGGAGCTGTGTTGTTTTCTGACTTTGTAGGCATGTCCACGTGTGTTAGACACATGAAGATCAAAAAGGTGTTCAGTGTTGTTGTTGGTGAGGTGGTTGATAACTTTGTGGGCGTTTACCAAGTCCGTCGCCAGACGCCGGAGCTTCAGTGAATCCATGCCCAGGGAAACAAGGCGCTCAGAGTATGGTAGGTGTCTGATGGAGGGTATGCGTTTGGTTACTGCATCATCTGTTAACAAGGGTTAACAAGGGACATATTCAGATCTTAAGTAGAGGGGTGCATTCAAAAATATATTAGTTTCCACCTGATGCCAGTACAACCAGCCATAAGCCTGCAACTTCTGGGTGGGACTCAACAGGAAACAACCATTCCCAAATATATTCTTTTTTCTTTTATTTGTTTCAGTCATTTGACTGCGGCCATGCTGGAGCACCGCCTTTAATCAAACAAATCGACCCTAGGACTTATTCTCTGTAAACTAGCACTTATTCTATCAGTCTCTTTTTGCTAAACTGCTAAGTTACAGGGACATAAACACACGAACATCAGTTGTCAAGTGATGGTGGGGCAACAAACACACACACATATATACATATACGACAGGCTTCTTTTCGTTTCTGTCTACCAAATCTCCTCACAAGGCTTTGGTCGGCCTGAAGCTATAGTAGAAGACACTTGCCCAAGGTGCCATGCAGTGGGACTGAACCTAGAACCATGTGGTTGAGAAACAAACTTCTGATTACTCAGCCACGCCTGTTGATAAAATTTAGTTTTTTCATACATCATCTCGTGATGCACCTCAACTTATGATTAGTGATATGGTCACCTGGAGATTTCAGATGTTTTTGGGGTCTTTCAACGATCAATCACCTTCACTCAGACAACCCCACCAGGGTTGATCAAGCCCCAGGTAGAGCCCAATTAGCACACTCCCAGGTACCACTTCCCTTTCTAAGGGGGGTCACCACCCCGCCAATCCACTGCAACCTTGAAACAACCTCTATGACTTTTTTGATGCTTAAGAAGTTTGTTTTTTTTATACAAATCTCAATAAATCTACAT
Source organism: Octopus sinensis (assembly GCF_006345805.1). NCBI lineage: Eukaryota > Metazoa > Mollusca > Cephalopoda > Octopoda > Octopodidae > Octopus > Octopus sinensis. The sequence continues at coordinate 25,242,538 of NC_043019.1, read as the reverse complement.
AGCAACATAAATACAGGGAAATAGACCAACTGAGAAATAACCATTTAAATTTCTCAGGCAATATATTTTTCATTGCTTCGTACAAAAGATATTTCAAGCTCCTAAAAGGAGCGCATCATTAAAGAATTGTTTTCATAGTCTCACCAATAGAAGTGTATGTGTATGCGTAGATGTGTATGTGTATTTGCATCTACATGTGTGTGTGTGTGCATGTGTGTGTGTGTGTCTGTGTTTGCATGTACATATAAAGATAGGGCTTTATTTCGCAAATGTATGTCATGCTTGCGGCGGTGGTGGTGGTCGTACTTGGAAGCAGAGCACTTATCACAACAGGTTTTCTATTTATCATGTAATTTTCAATATCATGTTTTGAGAAAAAGAGACGGGGGGGAAGGGCTACAGCAGAACAAACATACCTTAAATCATCCACCCTTATTATTATTATTATCATTATTATTATTCTATTGCCTCCTATAACCACCCACCCCATTCATGGGTGTGTCATCTCTATTCCACCCTGCACCCTAGCTTTTCTTTTCTTTTTTTTATCTAGGGCTTTTATTTATTCAGGCTATGAAATGAAGGATGAACAGGTTTAATGGATTATAAGAACACAATAAGAAATAGCAAATAAAAGATTGTTAAAGAACAGATCTTTTTTCATATACATACATATATACATATATATACACATACATATATACATACATACATATATATACACATATACATACATGTGCTTGCATAAGCATGTGTGTTGACATCACATGCTAGCTGTAGATGAGCTTTACCAGTGCCATGCAGTAGAATTGAACCTACAATTAATTACATGCTAGAGAAGTAAACTTCTTCACCATACAGCCCTGCCTCTCTGAAAGCTTTTTTTTTTAGCATTTTCGTTTCCTTCTCCTTCAAGTGTCCCCAACAAGATGCATTTCATCGCACTGCACCAAGAATCGTTGCCTCACATTACCTTCAGTAGATCCTCACCATCCTGTTGTATGTCTTCCGGTCAATAACATCAATGTAGTTGAATGATCTTCGTCCTGTACTAAGGGGTGGAAGTCTCCAGAATGCAACATGTGTTACAGTCTGTTGTTCAGCATGGTAGCAGTGGCCAGCAAAAACTACTCTGGGTTGGACGGTTTGACTGAGGTCTGGAAAGCCAGTAGCTCCACCAGGCTTCAATCTGATCTGTCAATGTTTCTACAGCTGGATGCCCTTCCTAACGCCAACCACTCCAAGAGTGTAGTGGGTGCTTTTATGTGCCACCAGCACAGGAGTCAGTCAGGTAGGTCTGGCATTGATCATGTTCGAATAGTGCTTTTTACATGCCACCAGCACGGGAGCCAGTCAGGGGGGTACTGGCATTGGCCACGTTCAAATGGTGTTTTTTACATGCCACCAGCACAGGAGCCAATCAGGGGGTACTGGCATTGGCCACATTCAAATGGTGTGTTTTATATTCCACCAGCATGGGAGCCAGTCAGGGCGTACTGGCATTGGCCACGTTCAAATGGTGCTTTTTACATGCCACCAGCACAGGAGCCAGTCAGTGGGTACTGGCATTGGCCACGTTCAAATGGTGTGTTTTATATGCCACCAGCATGGGAGCCAGTCAAAACTGCTGAACTCAAGAATGAAAACTACATCAGTTGGTATTGTAGCTCAGCTGTATATATTAAGGCAATACTCTAGCATAGCTTTAGCTGCGACAGCTAAAATGAATTCAAAAACACATTTGCATGCATGCATGTGTGTGTGTGTGTGTGTGCGTCTGTGCATTCATGCATATATGTATACAAACACAAGATTAAGAGAAATTAGTTTGTACTTAAACAGTTCAATGAAACTGTGTGAAACATGCAGAGTTTATATGTTAATGGCAACAGTAAGTATTCCCAAGAGACTGCTGCCAAAAACTATGTGAACAGTTTCAGATTTAAAGGGCTAAACCAGCCAGAACTTTAGCGTTTTGGATTAGATATCTTATCTCATGGAATTTAAGCTGTAATCTTTCACATTCCAAGTTCAAACTCATGCCACAGCTGACATTTCTTTTCACCCTTCCAGGGTCAATAAAATAAATAACAATGAAATGCATTCCCTGGTTGTTAGGATAAATACGTTGTGTTCCCACATTCACTCTTTGTGTGTGATTAGACTCAGAAAGTTTGTGAGGAACCCATTGACCCAATTTTATGACTTTTCCAATGGTGTGCAGGCATTGATGAATGGTTGAATGACCAAATCCAAGCTTTTCTGCTAGTTTCTCAACAGTTACAATGGGATTTTGTTCCACCAGAGTTTGCAGGATGTCCTCGTCAAGCTATACAGATCTCCTGGGATGAGGCTCATCTCACCATTGACACTGGCTTATGCTTACTGTCTGATCTCCATATACTACATTAATATTCCTCGCACTTTCCATTATATATATATATATATATATATATATATATCAGTCGCTATGATAGATCATTAGCCACTACATACATTTTTTCTCTCCTTGTTTTTTTTCTGTGTCCCTTTCTGTAGAAGAGCATGGGCTCGAAATGTAAAAGATTTTTTCTATTCCTGAGCATTATACTAATACATCTGTTTGTTTTGTATACCACCTGTCTTTGTCTTTTGTTTTTTTCGTGAACTCTCCCTTTATATATATATATATATATATATATATATATATATATATAAATATATATCCTTATATATATATATATATATAGTCACAGAAGGCCAAGCTGACCTCGGTGGGATTTGAACTCACAATGTAAAGATGGACAAAATTCTCTTTTGATTCTGCCAGTTTGCTACCATAATTGCTTTCAAATTTTGGCACAAAGTCATAAATTTGGCGGGAAGCAGTAAGTTGATTACATCAATCTCTGTACTCAACTGGCACTTATTTTATCAACCTTGAATCATCATCATCATCGTTTACTATCCGTTTTCCATGCTGGCATGGGTTGGATGATTTGACTGAGGTCTGGAGAGCCAGCGGCTGCCCCAGGCTCCAATCTGATCTGGCAATGTTTCTACAGCTGGATGCCCTTCCTGATGCCACCCACTCTGAGAGTGTAGTGGGTGCTTTGTACATGCCACCAGTACAGGAGCCAGTCAAGCAGGCCTGGCATTGGCCACATTTGGATGGTGCTTTTTACATGCTACCAGCACAGGGGCCAGTCAGGGGTTACTGGCATCATCCACATTCGGATGGTGTTTTTTATGTGCCACCAGCACAAAGAGCCAGTCAGGCAGTCAGGGGGTACTGGCATCAGCCATGCTTGGTTGGTGCTTTTTACATGCCACCAGCATGGGAACCAGTCAGGTGGATCTGGCATTGACTACGTTTGGATGGTGCTTTTTACATGCCACCGGCACAGGAGACAGTCAGGAGGTACTAGCATCAGCCACGTTCATATGGCGCTTTTTACGTTCCACTCATATCATGAATAATGTTTTAACAAGTACAGAAGAAACATTTGAATATGTTTTAGTATTATTCTGAACTCATCAGCAAAGCATGACCTTCACTTTATTTGCTGAAAGAATAATGAAAAGATCACTAAATGCCCTTGCTAATAACCCAAACCCCCATTACGGGAGCAGTGGGTTGTGGTGACCATTACATTCAGTATTGGGAGATGGGAACAGTTACACTGACCCTTGATGCTCCTTGATTTTACACAATTTGGCTTCTCACAGATTAATGAAATTTTATCAATATTTCTAGAACACTCCATTGTGCTACCAAAACAGCAATCAAAACAGGATTCACTCTCTTACTTTGTTTCTGGGGTTTTTTTTCTTCCTCTCCTTCCATTTGGTGTGTCAGATCAGTGCAGCTAGGATACTTAGAACTGACAAGCTTTCTAAAACCTGCTCCCTTCCCTCCTTTTCTCTCTCTCTCTCTCTCTCTCTCTCTTGGCCCTTTTTTTTTTATAAGTAATGAGAATCAAGCAAAATCAAGCTGATCTCACTGACAACTAAGACAGGGCTCTTGATAAAGACATGGTAGGAAGTGAAGTTGATTGGAATCACTTTGTTGTTGTTTGCTGAGGAGGGGGTGGGGGGAGACTAGTGCTGACAGGGGTGATGGTGGTGGTGGTGGTATCAGTTGGTAGTGATAGTGATGTGATGGTAAAGATTTTCACTTTTTGTTGTTGTTGTTGTTAAGTAGCCAACTGCCTCCCTCCTTTATTCTGTTTTAACCTTGTTTTGGTTTCATTCCAGCAGAACTATAAATACAGAAGATTGCCAAAGGAACACCTCAGAGCAACAGCCAAAACACCCCTCGACCCACCCTTCGCCTCAGAGTAAATCATAACGCAATCTATCCAGAAACGAGGAAGTGGATGGGCAGTGGGGTGGAGCAAACGTTTCTGTATCATCTATCATGCAGTGATTATGTAACATCAGACACACACACACACAATATACCAGTGCTTGGCAACAGTGTAACTATGGCACTAAAAATAGGAGATAGATTTCCACCTGGACAGGACACCAGTCTACTACAGGAAACACTCACAGATGATATGATTGTATCAGAACAATTACCTCCCAAGGGACAATTCCCCCCAATGACAACTATCCCCTAGGTCAATTACCCCCCCCCCACCGCTTGGTTAATTACCTCCTCTCCAATATATTCACTTTTAAATCCTTATCTGTTGTCCTCAGGAGTAATTGTCCTTGGGGGTAGTTATTGTGCATGAGGGGCAAATGTCCTAGACTTGATATGATAGCTACCTACGATTACCGGGAAGGTGTGAACTAAAGCAATTTGGAATGAAGAAGAGAGGTGGGAAGGAAGAGGGGAGGAGAAGAACGGAATGACTAACAGACAGATATGTATGGGTGGAGCAACCAAAGAAAAAATACTCCATATACCCAAGTAGCTCTCCATTGGGGACAGCAACAAGGGTTCCAGTTCAATCAGTGGGACAGCCAAGTGGCTGAGTACTCCACAGACACGTGTGGTGGTGGTGGTGGTGTGTATTCTTCTGCTTCTTTGAGTGCACAAAGTTGGGATGCTGACATGGGGAATGATCAGTTGAAATATTTGAGCTCTTGCTTAAGGATTTCTCAAGCCCATCACTATATTCGCTGGGACCCAAAGCAACCCTAGGTCCATCTCCCCCCCACCACCACCACCAACGAGGGACAAAATTTGAACAGAGAACACAAAACTGAAGTAGATGCCACTTGACAACTCATCCTACACAAATTTCCTACCAATCCACAAAAGAGAAATGGCTAAGTCCAACCTGGTAGGATTTGAACTCAGAGTGTAAACAGTGGAAGCATTCTATCTACTTCTACAGTAATTCTGCCAATTTCATGCAAAGACTTTCCAGGACTTCTAAATTCATGTTGTGTACAAAATACACATTGCTTACTTAATGAAAAATCATTAAAAACACATATATGCAAATTAAGTTATCCACTATGATGATACCTTAAATACTAATGCTTTAGATGGTGGGTGAACACACTATGATGTCTATTCAGGAAGAAGATAGTGCTGCATGCTTTCTCTGAGGAGCAATCAACAAATTATGAAATGGTCCGTCATGAGATCTGCCCCAACCTCTTTTTTCCTGATATAGAAGTCACAGAAGAAATGTACTTACATCATCATCGTTTAAAGTCTGTTTCCCATGCTAGCAAGGGTTGGATGGTTCGACTGGGGTCTGGGAAACCAGGAGGCTGCACCAAGCTCCAGTCCGATCTAGTGTTTCTACAGCTGGATGCCCTTCCTAATACCAACCATTCCAGGAGTGTAGTAGGTGCTTTTTTTACATGCCACCAGCACAGGGGTCAGAGGGGGCTGGCATTGACTATGATTGAATGGTGCTTTTTACGTGCCACCAGCACGGGAGCCGGTCAAGGCAACACTGGCATGGGCCACGTTCGGATGGTGCTTTTTACATGCCACCTGCTAGGGGACCACAACTTACATTTTAAATAATTTATTACTGCTAAGGCTTTCTAAGATATATATATATATATATATACATATATATATATATATATATATATATGAGTGGCTGTATGATAAGTAGCATGCATATGAACCACATGGTTCCGGGTTCAGTCCCACAGCGTGGCACCTTGGGCAAGTGTCTTCTTCTATAGCCTCGGGCCGACCAAAGCCTTGGATTTGGTAGATGGAAACTGAAAGAAGCCCGTCATATATATGTATATATATAAATATATATATGTACGTGTGTGTGTGTGTTTGTGTTTGTTCCCCCAACATTGCTTGACAACCGATGCTGGTGTGTTTAGGTCCCCGTAACTTAGTGGTTCGGCAAAAGAGACCGATAGAATAAGTACTAGGCTTACAAAGAATAAGTTCTGGGGTCGATTTGCTAGACTAAAGGCAGCACTCCAGCATGGCGACAGTCAAATGACTGAAACAAGTAAAAGAGTAAAAGTAAAGAGGGTATATATATATATATATATATATATATATATATATATATATATACACATATACATATATATATAATAAAAAATATTATGCACATTCCTTCGTGTGTTTGTCTCTCTATCATATATATGTCGTTGAAAGCTCGAAATCAGGAGTAGATAGACAGCCGACCACTAATGAAGGGTCCTTTCTCTCTGTTTACTTGTTCCGTTTTCCTTTTTTTTTCTCATTGTTTACATATTTAACTTGTTTGATTATGTATTTCATGAACCATTGGTGATGTCCTGTGCCCATACATGCATGTATGTACATATATATATATCAAAGCATTACACACATTTCTTGAAATATATATAAATACAAAACTAAATCATAAAGTATTATACACATTCCTTTACATATATATACGTACATCATAAAACCATTATACATACAAAATTAAACTTTGATGTTAATGTGATTTAAACACTAATTTTTCCATTAATAATTGTTCTGGTGTTTGTAACATTGAGACTTTAGCAAAAAGTTGTGAAAACAAAAACATCAAACAGAAACAATAAACTATTACTTAACAAAGCTGTGTGTGTGTGTGTGTGTGTGTCATGTGAATTAAACTTGGTTATATATATATATATATATATATATATATATATATATACACACACGAACACTCCAAAAGAATGCAAATATTAATTTACATACTCACACACACCAGGAAACTGATATCAAATTCTCACACATCTACTCAATGTGTGTGTGTGTGTGTGTGTGTGTGTAGAAGATAGATAGATAGATAGATATATAGATAGATAGATAGATAGATAGATAGATACAATCACACACATACACACAGAGACAAACAGACTTTAGATTTAATGGAATTCCCAAGCAGTTTTCTGTAGCTCAACAATGGCCATTGATGAAAGTTCTCAGGTGACCCACACATTATTTAATATAAATAACATTCCAAACACACTTGAAAAGACTACACAAACACACACACACACACACACTCATGTGTTCTTATAGAATGAAAACAGTGAAATGACTAATAATAATAATAATAATAATAATAATAATGATGATTGTCTTTAATTTTGAAACAAAGAGCAATTTTAGTGGCAGTGAAAATCCATTCCATTGACCCCACTGCTCTACTTTATTTTATCAACCCCAAAAAATATGAAAGGCAAAGTTAACCTCAGCAGAATTTGAACTCAGAATGTAAAAAAAGCTGGAAGAAATGCTAAGCTGTGCTCTTAACCACTATACCATATGCCCGTGGGTTCGATTCCAGGCAGTGACCTGACCAATAATAATAATGATAATAATAATAACATCATCAAAAAATACCTTAGGAATGAGAACCCAGGTTCGAAATTTCCCCAGGACACCTGAAGAAGGCTGGAGGGTATATCAGCCGAAACGTTGTGTTAACAACAAACAAGATGAGGACAAATATCCATCAAATGTAAATAATGTAAATAATTCCTCATCTCTTAAATATAGCACAATAAAATCTTATTTGGACCCCGAAGGGTCAAGTAGACCTTGGTTGAGAGCCACTGAATTAAACATTAAACCAGACAGCATTAATGATGTAAATGGAAGTGGAACCACATGTAAAACTGTTGCATCAGGCAAATGTGCAGCGCTGCGCTAGAGCAAGCAGTACCCACTCAGTGCAGTCGTCATGCTTGAAGATAAGGCTTAAGAAGGATTATAGAGCTTTGATGGAATGTTATTTGAAAGTTAGGAAGAATGAAGGCGGCAGAGGTGTTGGTGCAGTGGAATGTTCAGAAACTGATAAAATAGAGATACGTGTGAGTTGACAGAAAATAAATTAATGAGCTAAGCATGTATAATTCTCAGAAGAGATTGGCTGACATTGGTTGAAATAGAAAGTTTACAGAGAGAAACCAATGAAGAGATGAGGAGTGTCAAAGAAAGGGTGAGTGGAAAACACTGTGCAATTTGAAGAATTAAATGAAAACAGCATCGATTGTTTGGAAAGAAATGAAGTTGACGTGGCAGCGGACAAAACAAACAAAATAAGCAAAGATGATTGGATTGGCAATATTAAGAATTTGATGGGAATATTTGCAAATGATAGAGTCATGGAATAATTTCTAATACCTGAAGATTTAAGAGACAGACAGTGAAATGTTTTGATACAATTAAAAGAAATTCTCAAGAATTCTGAAAGTCTAAAGACAAAAGATATTCTATTTAAGATAGATTAGCGGAAAGAAGTCTCCTAGCTGAAGCAAAAAGTCAATACTGCTTTCATCCAAGTGTGATCGTTGCCAGAGTGGTTAACTGGCTTCTGTGCCGGTGGCATGTAAAAAGCACCATTCGAGCGTGATCTTTACCAGCGTCGCCTTACTGGCACTTGTGCCAGTGGTATGTGTAAAAACATTTGAGCGTGGCCGTTGCCAGTACTGCCTGACTGGCCCCCCATTCTGGTGGCACATAAAAGCACCCACTACACTCTCGGAGTGGTTGGCGTTAGGAAGGACATCCAGCTGTAGAAATTCTACCAGATCAAGATTGGAGACTGGTGCAGCCATCTGGTTCGCCAGCCCTCAGTCAAATCGTCCAACCCATGCTAGCATGGAAAGCGGACGTTAAACGATGATGATGATGATGATTTCTAACACTCATTGAGTAGAAAAACTGGCCATGGTTTTACCTATGGCCCATGGAACTTTCTGAATGGCACCATCTGATAAGAAAATTACCTTGAATATTCTTTAATAGAGCAGCTCACCTGATGAGCCATGCCTCATAAAACCAACTTCTCAAAAACAAGGTTGCCCATACCTGGTGAAGAGCTTCCTCAATTGGTTCTTTTAGTTTTGGCAATGTTGTTGTCGGTGTTGGTTAGGGTTAGGGTTTGAGCAAATCTATGACCAAAGGTATTTTGGCAGTAATATCCATTCGTTTTAGAGATTTGTGGCAATATCTATGATGTCCTTTCTTTATTTACCAGATTTGGTTGCTATTTCTAGCATTTTGAGCTCCCTTTGCTTGTTGTCGATAGTGATAGTAGTGCTGTTGGTGGCTTAACACTACCACAGCTATCAAATGGTAGACTTATAACCAAAGACGTTCAAGATATGACCAGTGTCTTAACTTGACAAGGCATAGTGTATCTCAAACCACATTATCTAATGTATCCTTTTTGTAAGACACACATAGAGAGAGAGAGAGCAGAGAGAATGAAGGAAGCATTAAAACATCTGACATCAAATAAGACAACAACGAGTCAACTACACAAAATAGGTGGTGTCGAAACAGCTATGCCAAGATGTCCCATACCCAGAAAGAACAGGTGAACTTGGAACAAGACTGTTGTTCTCTTGTACTTTAAATTAACCAAGGGTGTCCCTCACAAGAAATCAATCTTCCCTCCTCTATCCTCATAACACACTGAAAAGAATAAACAGGTTTATTTTTGTACATATGTATATATATATATATATATATATATATATATATATATATATTCTTTTATTCTTTTACTTGTTTCAGTCATTTGACTGCGGCCACGCTGGAACACTGCTTTTAGTCGAACAAATTGACCCCAGGACTTATTCTTTGTAAGCCTAGTACTTACTCTATCGTTCTCTTTTGCCGAACTGCTAAGTTATGGGGATGCAAACACACCAACATCGGTTGTGAAGCGATGGTGGAGGGACAAACACAAACACATACACACACACATATACATATGACAGGCTTCTTTCAGTTGGGGTTTGTTTTTTAAATTTTTGTAGCAGCAGCAGCAGCAGTAGTAGTAGTAGTAGGAGGAGGAGGAGGAGGAGGAGGAGGAAATGATTATCAAACATTCTGTCAGACGAAATAACTTGAGCAAAATTTCGGGAGTTAATCGTTGCATGAAATGTTGAATAAGTTGACAAGAGATAATCCAGAATGATATGTTATCAGATCTTGGCTGTTCTTACAGCAAACAGCTAACATCATCACTGCCAAGAGAGAGAGAGAGAGAGGGGGGGGGGGCATAGAGAGAAGCCATGTCTGTAGGCAATGGCTGCAAATCTAGAAAATATACTTGATGAAGTAGAGATGAGAAGAATAGAAGAGGCTAGATGAAGCAGTTGAGTTGATAAGTGCAGAAGATAATAAACCATGCAACTCAACACAAAATGTTCTGAGTGAAAAATTACATGAGTCAGAACATTTATTTCATTAAAAGATTACTAATATGTTGAGAGCAGACATTAGCTTTCATTTCATTTTGTTTTTTTTTTTTTTTGGGGGGGGGGTTAAATCTCTTCCGTACTTTTCCCACTACATCAAGCTTTATTTCTTCAGTTCCCACCTCACTTTCAGCTTCAATCCTGTTCCTTTACCATTTATCAAGTTCTCTCAATCAGGCAGAGAGAACTAATTCCACAGACAAAATTAGAGAAAAAGGAATGGTGAAACGCAAGCTAAGGTGTTGAGGTAGCTTCCATTTGCAATATCCTATGTAACTGTACACTTCAATAAGGCCTTTTCTTCCTTTTTTTTTTTTTTTTGGTATTTTGCAGTTTTTATTTTTTCATTTTATTTATTGAATTTCCTTCCTGTTCTCACTTTCCCTTAAGTACCAACCTCCTTCAAAACCAGAGAGGTTTTATTACAGTTTTAGTTCAACAATTGAACCTACTATTAAAAGTGCATTTTTTTTTTTTTTGGAAAAAAAAAAAAAACCATCACCATGCCACACAAAATGCTTTGCAAAATTTCATCGCGCTCACTATACTCAAAGTTCAAATCTCACTGGGGTCAACTTTGTTGCTCATCCTCCTGGGATCAATAAAATAAAGTACCAATAAAGTAGTCAGGGGTGGGTATAATTCACTTGCTCCTTCCCATCATAATTACTAGCCTTGTGCCAAAATTATTATTATCAGTATCATTATTATTATTATTATTAAGGCTGTAACTGGCAGAATTGTGGGCACACTGGGCAAAGTGCTAAGTGGATTTTCTTTCAGCTCGTTACATTCTGAGCTCAAATTCCACTGAGGTAAACTTTGCCTTTCATCCTTTTGGGATCAATAAAATAATACCAGTCATGTTGGGCGGGAGGGGTGGATGTAATCACCTTACTCTCTTTCCCCAAATTTCAGGTCTTATGCCTATAATAGAAAAGATTATTATTACTACCCACCTTTTGACCAGGCTCCCGTGGCTTTTATGGGTTTTTCCACAAGTAACCTTTCGAAGCGCCTCCCCCTATTGGGAGTTTTAATTGTTAAATATTTCGTTGTTATCTCTGAATTTTTACATGGATTTTTTCAAATGGACAAAACCCTTTGTAACATTTCGTCCTGTTTTGTCCCTAAATGTTTCTAATTGATTTTTGTCAGCCCTTGTGGCCAATAAAACGAATTAATTATCATTATCATTATCATTATTATTATATTATTAAGGCAGTGAGCTGGCAGAATCGTTAGCATGTCGGGCAAAATGCTTAGCGGTTTTTCATCTGCTGCTACATTCTGAGTTCAAATTCCGTCATGGTTGACTTTGCATTTCATCTTTTTGGAGTCAATAAATTCAGTACCAGTGAAACGTTGGGGGTCGATGTTATCGACTAGTCCCCTTCACCGAAATTTCAGATCTTATACATTTAGTAGAAAGGATTATTATTATTATTATCATTATTATTATTATTTCCATAGATTATTTTGTCCAGCAGTCTGTTGGTTCTGCTCCCATACCAGATCTGTTGACCTTAACAAAACACAACCTACATTGGTTAATGTAAGTATAGATATACTGTACATTAAAAAGGAGTTAATCATTAGTCTTCTCAATCCGGCTTCAGTGAAGCAACAAGGCAAAGCAGGTTCCACTCCACAGTTGAGCGATTAGTAACAGAAAGGAACAAGCAGTGCAAAACCATCTTACATAAATGTGAAAAAGAAAGAATTAAAAAAAAGGTTATGCAGTAGCATAGGTAGCCAGGGGAGGGAAATAATCCACCCTGGTAATGCTCTGATGGGGGTCTGTTGTTTAAAAGTCTGTATAAGTTTGGGAAGCTGGGGATGGTGGTAGGGTGGTACACTTTCTAACTATAACACTAACATTAGGCTTTTGACTAGAATGATTCTAGTCAAGACGTATAAGATGTTAAGATGGTGCTCCAGCATGGCCACAGTCAAATGACTGAAAGAAGTAAAAGAACAAAAGAATATGAGATATATATGTTATCTGTAAATGTTATCTATCTTCAACGATTCATGTCTGTGTATGTATAATATGTGTGTGTGTGTGTGTGTGTGTATATATATATATATAGGTGCAGGCATGGCTGAGTAGTAAGAAGTTTGCTTGCCAACCACATGGTGCGAAGTTCAGTCCCACTGTATGACACTTTAAGCAAGTGTCTTCTAGCTTAGCCTTAGATTGACCAAAGCCTTGTGAGTGGATTTGATAGCTGGAAACTGAAAGAAGTCCACCGTGTGTGTGTGTGTGTATATATATATATATATATATAATATATATATATATATATATATATATATATATATATTCCTCAGGTTGAGTAACCAGGTATTTCCTTTGCAGCTTGTTTCTATCTTCATTCCTGATCTCTCTCTCTGGCCAGGTAGCCTTGTACCTTCTCTACAGCAAGACACCTATTTCTGTCTTTCTGCCTAACTGTAACCTTTCATCCATCTGACACAAAATCACCTTCTCCAAAGGCCCTTCCCCTCTCAAAAGAGTTTTTCTTTGTCTTGCAAGTAGTCGGTCACCCTGTCAGTGCAGGTGCCACTTAAAAAGCATCCAGTCCACACTGTAAAGTGGTTAGCATTTGGAAGGGCATCCAGCTATAAAAACCTTGCCAAAACTGACCTCACATGAACTTATGCCACTTAAAAAGCACTCAGTCCACCCTGCCAGGTGGTTGGTGTAAGGAAGAGCATCCAGCTGTAAAAATCCAGCCAAAACAGTCACAGAAGTCTGGTGCAGGCTTCCACCTGGCTGGCTCTTGCCAAACCACCCCACCCATGCCAGCATGGACGGCAGACATTAAATGATGATGATGATGATATATATATATATATATATATATATATATATATACCTCTGTGTGTCTTTGTGTCTGTGTTTGTAAGAGACCAATAGAATAAGTACCAAACTTTAAAAAATTAAACTATGTATTGGGGTCGATTCCCTCAAGTAAAATCCTTCTAGACAGTGCTCAGCATGGGCACAGTTATATGACTGAAACAAGTAAAAGATAAAAGATATATATAGTAAATCTTATATAAGATGCCTTCAGAGATACTATTTAAGGATGAGAGCTTACTTCCGCACCAAATCTATTTTCATCGTGTTAACTGGATGTGAAATGAAGTCTCTTCCATGTCTTGTATAGGTGTTGATTTCCAGAAGATCCTTTACAACCTACCATTCCCAAGAGCTCAATAAAGAACAGAGGATGAAGGTTCTTATATCACACAACGAAACACTGGAGTTTTGAAACTGGGATTTGCATCATTGGAATTGCCATTTTTATTCATGACCCATTTTGCCACCATCTGATATATTTGGAGAAATAGAGGAAGCATTTTGGCACTGTTGGCCGGGCGAAATGTTTAGCGTGTCGGGCGAAATGCTTAGCGGTATTTCGTTTGCCGTTACATGCTGAGTTCAAATTCCGCCGAGGTCAACTTCGCCTTTCATCCTTCCGGGGTCGATAAATTAAGTACCAGTTACACACAGGGGTCGATGTAATCGACTAAATACCTATGTCTGTCCTTGTTTGTCCCCTCTATGTTTAGCCTCTTGTGGGTAGTAAAGAAATAGGTATTTCGTCTGCCGTTATGTTCTGAGTTCAAATTCCGCCGAGGTCGACTTTGCCTTTCACCCTTCCATGGGTCAATAAATTAAGTACCAGTTACGCACTGGGGTCGATGTAATCGACTTAATACCTATGTCTGTCCTTGTTTGTCCCCTTATGTTTAGTCCCTTTGTGGGTAGTAAAGAAATAGGTTTGGCATTGCTGACTTGATACTTTTTGATACCAGAAGTTTCAATATTTCCATCATTCTCTCCTTCCTTCTCACTCAGTTTCTTTGCAAAGGCACATTTCTTTTTATGTGTATGAAGAGAGTAAAAGAGTTTACGTCAATTGGGTTCAATCAATAAATTGTAATGTCTCAAAGTCTCTCTCTCTCTCTCTATTTGTAAGTGTCTATTTTTGTGTGCATGCGTGTGTGTGCATGTGTGTTTGCCTCCAGTACTGAAAGTTGCTGATGCCAAAACAAGCTGAGAGTCCAGTCAGCTGTGCCAAATTGTGCATATCCAAACAGCTGCACTAAACTCTCTCATTCTATTTGGAGAATACAGTCTGCTGAATCAACAGGGTCGCAGACAACCAAGGAATCGGTAGTTTCTAGCAGATCAATGAAATCACATTATATCTGCAGCCATGGCATTTAACAATCCCATAAACCCAGTTGATTGCAGGTAGCCATTGTAGTAAAGTACACCCCTTGGTCAAGACACTTAACTGTCATCAACCAGGTACATAGGTACAGTAAGTTGACTTGGCAGTCCACTGCACGGCACCCATAAGCAGTCTACACACCTGTATGCAGGTCTCATGATTTAGTTCATTGTGTTATGTCCTTAATCAAGATACTTAACTGTCTCTAATCTAATAAGTAGTTATTAAAACCTGACGTAATCCACCAGTGGTCTACATGTTTACCAGGCACTACATAGACATTATCATCATCATCATCATACTTTATTATGCTATGTCCATGGCCAAAATGGCTAATTGCCTGTAGCCAAGTCTACCTGGCTGTAAATAGAGGTTTACAATATGTTCATGGTTGAGATACAGTAATATCTTGCTTCACGAGGTCCCGCTTTGTGAGACCCTCTGTTTCTGAGTTTTATTTTATAATACATATAAAAAGGTTAAACCATTTTGCGTGTGTGGCAATGTTGCAACATGTGAAAACATTGCCGCATGTAGCAATGCTGCAACATGTAGCAATACTGCAACATGTTGCAATGGTGCAACATGTTGCAACACCACATGTGGCAACATCACGGCATGTGGTGACACCACATGTTGCAGCATAGCAACATGTAGCAACGTCACAACATGTGGCAACACTTGTTTTGACATGTCTACACAGCGACAGCAAAATGACAGCATAAAATTTCATTGCTGCAATGGGAAATCATTGCTCTGCTTTATGAGTTTTCACTTTACAAACGATCTCCAGGAACAAATAAACTCGTATATCAAGACATCCCGGTACTTAACTCTTTAGCATTTAAACAGACCATATCTGGCCCAAATATTCCATCCATTTTAAGCTCAAACCAGCCAGGTCTGATTCCACACACTGACCCCTAGCATGTCATTCTAAAAGCAAATAATCACAATAATCACATCATTGAAATAACGAAGGGTACAAGATAATGCATGATTAATTCAAAATGAGGGTTTCACATTTTGGCACAAGGCCAGAAATTTGGGGGGAAGTGGTAAGTCGATTACATCAATCCCCTTCTCCTGAAATTACATCAACCCCAGTGTGCAACTGGTACTTATTTTATTGACTCCCAAAACGATAAAAGACCAAGTCAAACTTGGTTTGATTAATTCAAAATAATGAGAATATATATAAGCATAACATTTGACAGAATAATCTGAATGCTAAAGGTTTAACTGTTAATAAACAGCTCAGTCATCCTAGCTGTAAGTAGGTACCACAAGGGGTGTACAGTTTAGTACAGTAACAAGTGGTCATAGACAAGAGGATTGTTAACTTGTTGCATTGAATACAACTCTTCTTCCTGTTATGATAAAAACTAGTGCGCTCATCCAGGAGGTGGTTTACCTCTCATCCACTTGACACTGCAGAATACACACAGATAAGCACTATTACTATGAATATATTGGATTTACCAAAACAAGGATTAGCTTTTAATCAACGTATTGGAGGATATACTTTAATACAACATAACTGATGAGGTAATTAATTGATTACTCTTAACAACAAGTGAAAAACTTATTTATCCTTTTTTCTCAGAAATTTACAGAAATATTTTTATTTTTCATGTGTCTGTGTGGTAAAGAAGCTTGCTTCCCAACCACATGGCTTCAGGTTCATCCATCTTTACATTCTGAGTTCAGATTCCACCGAGGTTGATTTTGCTTTTCATCCTTTCAGGGTCAATAAAATAATTCCCAGACAAGAACTGGGGTCGATGTAATCGACTAGTCCCCCACTCGAATTTCAGGCCTTGTGCCTTTAGTAGAAAGGATTAAAAGAGGAAAGTTAGCAGAATCGTCACCATGCTGGGCAAAACACTTAGAAGCATTTTGTCACTCTTCACGTTCTGAGTTCAAATCCCACTTAGGTCAAGATAACCAAAAGTCCCCCTCCCCTCAAATATCATACCTTGTGTCTATATTAGCAGTTGTTGTTGTTGTGTTGTTGTTGTTGTAATAACATCACAACCAAATGCCAGAAGTGTGATTCACACCAGCTTTATTGATTTTAGAAGAAATTTGTTGCATTATAGAAATAGTAGGAAGGTGTAGGGTGGGTGGGGGGAGAAGCATGATAATCATTGTGGTGGTTATGACAATGATACTGGTCATGATGATGATGATGATGATGGAGACGGAAGGGTAAAAACAAAACAAACAAACAAACAAAAAAAAAAGATAGAAAAAGATGAGGAATTGGTTTATGCAAAGACCGGAATGGAAGAAAACGGAGAAATTAGATGAAATGAAAAGTAAAAAGGAATACATTGTATTGGAGAGAGGGGTGGGGTAGGAAGAAAAAGAGAGAGAGAAAGAGAGGAGGAAAGAAAGAAAGAAAGGAAGGAAGGAACAGTATTGAAAGAAGAAAGTAAAAAGACCAAAGCAAAACTAAAGTAGTACACCCCCCACCCCTTTCCCAGCAACCTGAAGAAAATTTCAGAAATCCTCAAAGAAGAGAGAGAGAGAGAGAGAGAGAGAGAGAGAGAGAGAGAGGGTTGTTTGAGCTGTGAAGATTTTTTTGTTCTTTTTTTTTTTTTGCAGGATTAGTTTCAAGAAATGTATTAAAATAATTATATCAACACATTCCAATGTATTCACTGGGGTGATGTGACTAATATAGTCTATGGTGAGGGTGGTGGTGGTGGTGGTGGTAACAGTGGTGGTAGCTATAGAGGCAGTTACTACAATGGTGGTGGTGATGACAAAGGTGTTGTGGTGTTAGTGGTAGCCAGCAGATGCGGTGGTGGTGGTGGTGGTGGTGGCAGCAACAATGGTGACGATGGTGGAAGTGGTGGCAGTGGCGGTTGTGACAATGGTGGTGTGTGCTGTACTTTCAACTACAGCTTCTCACATTTTCTCTACCACCAACAATACCACTACCTATACTATCATCAACACCAAAACTAACCACAGGACCTCTATATGGTTGTGCACCCTGCAAGCAATAGCAGCTAAATTTCCTCACATTTTTCCTTTGATGAAAACCCTTAAAAAAGAACCAGGATGGGCAAAGTTGGAATGTCTTCTTCGTTCATAAGTATGGTGTTCAATCATAACAGACCTGGGGTTAAACAGTAACACCACCATTATCGTAAACACCACCAGTCATATTACCACCACCACCACCAAACACCAACAACACTACCACCACTAATACACAACCAACTTCACTATAATTGCAATCAACATTTCCACTACCATCAACATGACCACCACTCCTATCACAATAACCACTACTACTACTATTACTACCACCACCACCACCACCACCACCACTACCAAGAACCAAAAAAGGTTCATTCAATTAATATCTTTAAAAAGAAAACTGCCACAATCAAACAGAACCATTAAAAATAGCAACAGCAACGACAACAACAACAACAAGAATTGTCAAAAAACTGTTCCACCTGCGTAATTCCCATAATGACTCAACGGGAGTTCTTGGATGAAGTCTCAATTTAGAACAGTTCTTTATATACTTTCTCACAGTTTCTTAGACTTTGGCATCATGTATTCAGATGATTGACTCACCGAGATGTGATAAGACCAGCTGAGTCCCTGAAGGACCGCAAGACGACCAGCTGGGTCACTGAAACACAAGAGGAACAACTGAGTCACTGGTGCACCACAAGGACACAAGATGACCAGTTGAATGACTACCCAATGTATAAATACAATACACAAATATGTGTGTGTGTGTGTGTGTGTGTGTGTGTGTGTGTACATGCACATATTCATATGTTTCAAAATATATATACACATACATACATGCACATATATACACATACATATGTCTATATGTATACACACATCCATATATATACACACACAAATACATGCATCCTCCTCTCTCTCTCTCATATGTATACACACACACACATACACAAACAGAAAACACATACACACACACACACACACACATTCCCTTATCATTGTTTTAACATCCATTTCTCCTTGTTTACATGAGTGAGATGGAATTCATTGAAGCAGATTTTTTACTGCAGGATGCTCTTCCCTTCACCAACAATTCACCCATTTCTAAGCAAGAGAATATTTCACAGAAAGGCTTTCACAAAAGATTGGAAATGAAGGACAAAGTCTGCATAACAGTGAAGCTCATTCACAATAATTACATAATGTCAAGACATAAAGATACAAACATACACTAATTACATACATACAGCAAGCTTCCCTAAGTTCCCCTCTACCAAATCCACTCTAAAATACTTTGGTTGATCTGGGGCTATAATGGAATACACTTGCTCAAGATTCCACAAGGTGAAAGTGAGGCAGAAGCCATGTCATTTGGAAGCAAACTCCTTTATCACACAACTATGCTTGCACCTATTTATACACACATATATACACAACTAGGTAGTTAATATGTCTGCCTCTCTAGTCAGACATTCTATTTTCCTTGCCACTATAGACATTCTTTTTCTGACAATTGAATAAGTTGTATGTAACCTTTTGCATTGTGGACAATATGAATAGATCTGCACCAAACATATAACTATTCTAGAAACAGCTGTAAAGTATTACCTACACATCTTTTTTTTCCCATCAATTGCAAGTTTCTCACCAGTGACACTATTGATTTACATACTTACTTTAGTCATAACAAATACTATGGACTTCTTTTCTACCTCTTCCTAGAATGTACCAATCTACATTTGAACCATTATGAACTTTTCGACTTACGGACTCTTCCTAGTTTCCAGATATATTACTCTTTTACTCTTTACTCTTTTACTTGTTTCAGTCATGTGACTGCGGCCATGCTGGAGCACCGCCTTTAGTCGAGCAAATCGACCCCGGGACATATTCTTTGTAAGCCCAGTACTTATTCTATCGGTCTCTTTTGCCGAACCGCTAAGTGACGGGGACGTAAACACACCAGCATCTATTGTCAAACAATGCTAGGGGGACAAACTCAGACACACAAATAGACACACACACATACATATATATATATACATATATACGACAGGCTTCTTTCAGTTTCCGTCTACCAAATCCACTCACAAGGCATTGGTCGGCCCGGGGCTATAGTAGAAGACACTTGCCCAAGATGCCACGCAGTGGGACTGAACCCGGAACCATGTGTTTGGTAAACAAGCTACTTACCACACAGCCACCCCTGCGCCTATATGCATTTTTATTCATACATATTTATAATTCTCAACAATGTAATATAAATATAAGCTGATAATTGATTAAATACCTAGTGATTTCCTGTTTATGCTTTCGTTCAACTATACACACACACACATATATTTGTGTGTATATGTGTGTATATGGTTCAAATTGTACAAAAAACAAAAGACAAGGACAGGTGAGGAAACAACTAATGGGGTGTATTCGCTTGATGCTCAGGAAAATTAAAGAAGCCTTTCACATTCCAAGTTTATGTTGTTCTACAGAAAGGAGAAAAGAAAATAATGCATGTGTTTGTGTGTGTGTCATTGTTGTCATTTAATGTCCACCTTCCATGCTAGCATGGGTGGGATCGTTTCACAAGAGCTGGCCAGGCAGAAGCCTGCACTAGACTTCTGTGACTGTTTTGGAAGGATTTTTATAGCTGGATGCCCTTCCTAATACCAACCACGCAGAAGGGTGGACTTAGTACTTTTTATGTGGCACAAGCACAGGTGAGGTCAGTTTTGGCAAGGTTCTTACAGCTGGATGTCCTTCCAAACACCAACCACTTCACAGTGTGGCCTGGGTGCTTTTAAGTGGCACCTGCACTGACAGGGTCACCAAGTACTTGCAAGACAAAAAAAACATATGTGTGTGTGTGTGTGTCAGTATGTGTATATGTGTGCATGCGCATATGATCCTTATGGATTCAAAAAACGAGTTGCTGATTTTGATGCATGAGGTATCAAAAGATTCAGTAATCTTTCAGCTACCAAATAAAGTTTTTTGCACAATAACTCATTTTTACTATAAAAACAACATCAAAAACCAGGTCAGGTCACACAATTTTGAGGTCTTTGACTGTCCTCAGTCTAAACCATCCAACCCATGCCAGTATGGAAAACAGATGTTAAACAATGAAGATGATGAAGGAACAAGTAGGTGTATTAGTTTAACACTCCCTCTTTATATATATATATAAAGAGAGAGAGAGAGAGAGGGGGTCGTTGTCAGCCCCTTCTGGCCCCACTAGACTCTCAGAGTGGTAGAGTGGTTGGCATTAGGAAGGGCATCCAGCTGTAGAAACACTGCCAGATCAGACTGGAGCCTGGTGCAGCCTCCTGGCTTCCCAGACCTCCAGTCAAACCGTCCAACCCATACCACCATGGAAAACGGAAGTTAAACAATGATATATATATATATATATATATATATATATAAATGTTTGTTTGCTATGCCAAGTTATAATAAAAACAATTTAACATTAAACTGAGGAATTACTCAATCCTTTTAGACATATTTTTTGTTCTTTAATTAGCAAGAATAGCATTGAGAGTGTCTTCAAAGCTTCTGCTCGCTGGCCTTCATTGGACTCCCAATGCATGTGCACATGTGTGTGTGTGTATGTGCATGCATATATTAGAAGGCGGCGAGCTGGTAGAATCGTTAGCACGTCGGGCGAAATGCTTAGCGGTATTTCGGCTGCCGTTACGTTGTGAGTTCAAATTCCGCCGAGGTCGACTTTGCCTTTCATCCTTTCGGGGTCGATAAATTAAGTACCAGTTATGCACTGGGGTCGATGTAATCGACTTAATACCTATGTCTGTCCTTGTTTGTCCCCTCTGTGTTTAGCCCCTTGTGGGTAATAAAGAAATAGGTATCATAGAAAAAAAGCACCCAGTGTACATTGTAAAGAGGTTGGTATTGAGTTAGGGAAGGTATCCAGCTGTAGAATCTATGCCCTAATCTGACATTGGAATCTGACACAGCTCTGTGGCTCACCAGGGTCTGTCAAACCATCCCACCCATGCCAGCATGAAAAACAGACTTTAAATTATGATGATGATATATGCTATTCACAAAATATATATCAAATGCAATCATTTTAAAGTCTTACTTAAAAATCACTTCTGTCTCTCTCTCTCAAAATGAAGGCAGAGTTGATCATATGCACTGACAATAGGAATGCCACCTTCCCCATTCAGGTAGACAAGAAATAATTGACAAGGATTAAACAATCTGAAGGTATGTGATGGTGGTGGTGTTGGTGGGGTGGTAGATCAAGAGGAAGGGGAAGCTAGGGGTGCAGGAAAAGAGAGGGAGACAGGGAGAGAGAGAGAGAGAATGTGACTGAAGCTTTGTGAAAACTGGGTTGACAACTGAGTGAATGGGATCATCCATTACAGTAGTAAATACCCTGTTTTGTCAACAGACCAAGGCCTGAGGAGGGGTGTCGGGGTGGGGGAGGGGAGGAAAAGAGAGACAGAGAGAGACAGAGAGTAAGAATGTGTGTTATGTGAGCAGAGGTATATATGTTTGTGTATGTGTGTGAAAAGTTTTATTTAATTTTCCTTGATAAATCCATATTACATTAACTCTCACAAGGGCAGACATACCTCTGTGTTTGTGTGTGTATAAAACAATGCATACACAGACAGCCAATATACATATTTCCAAAGTACATACTATAAACTACCAATGTACAAACACAAGACTCTTTCACACTCTTTCCTACTCTCTGTTGCTCTATAAATATAGACAAATACACGTGTGTGTGTGCAAGCAAACATGCAAATTCAAAAACAGAGACACACACATTCACAGACAGCAAGGTTTCAAATTGTATGTATATTAGTAGAAGGTAGTTAATATTATTTTAGAACAGTGCTTTTCAAACTTTTTGCTGGAGCGGAACCCCAAGAAAACATTTCACTGGCTCGAGGAACCCCTGTGTAATAATTTAATTGTCCTATGCACACATATCTGCGCAGGAGAATTAAAAATTACTGTCGATTTTAGCATTTTTGTAACTTCTTGTGGAACCCCTGGACTGTACTGGCGGAACCCTGGTTGAAAACCACTGTTTTAGAATATTAACATACTTTCTGACAGTGATGTTCCAGTATAACCAGATGACAAAAAGCAGTAACCCCTACAACATTTAAACACGGACAGGAAATTATAGAGAATTAAACATAATGATTCATAGCATGGAAAGCGGACGTTAAACGATGATGATAATTATATATATATATATATATATTGAAATCAAATTCAGTGACTGGCATCCGTGCTAGTGGAGCGCTAAGAGTACCATACGAGCGTGATCGTTGCCAGAGCTGATGGCACGTAAAAAGCACCATTCGAGCGTGATCGTTACCTGCTCGCCTTACTGGCACTTGTGCTGGTGGCACGTGAAAAAAATATTCAAGCAAGGTCGTTGCCAGTGCCGCTGGACTGGCTCCTGTGCAGGTGGCACATAAAAAGCACCATTTGAGCGTGACGCTGCCAGTACTGCCTGACTGGCCCTCGTGCCGGTGGCACATAAAAGCACCCACTACACTATCAGAGTGGTTGGCGTTAGGAAGGGTATCAATCTGTAGAAACTCTGCCAGATCAGATTGGAATCTGGTGTAGCCATCTGGTTCGCCAGACCTCAGTCAAATCATCCAATCCATGCTAGCATGGAAAGCGGACATTAAAGGATGATGCTGATGATGTATGTATGTATGTATACAGTAAAAAGAACTTTTGGATGGAAATTCATAAATCCTTTAATGTATTGCTACATACGTTTCCACATATCACATGGTTTTGAGGCTACATTCCCCATCTATTGGATATTACAAATATGATTTGCAATGTGTGTGCGTGTGTGTGCATTAATTGCTAGTCAGGATACAGTAATTTGTTTTGCAACCATAATACACAACCAAGTATATTAAAGGTTTACAAGTCAGTATTGTCTTACTTTTGTGTTAGCAGTGCAAAATTCTCATTTTAAAGTTTATCTTTACAAATTTTTCATAGGATTCAGAGCAAGCACTGAAAGTTATAACTCTGATGAAAGGACAATAACTCTTGAAATATGTATAAACACCCATTGCCTACTTTTTCTATCTCTGATTGCATTGCTTATATATTTGTATACAAAATTCACAGTGCTGGCTCTGAATTCTACACAAAATCTATCAAGGTAAACTTAAAATGTGTGTGTGTGTGTTAGCACATGTATGCATGCTGAAGAATGACTTCAGGATACTGAACCTTTCAGGCAAGATGACAAAGGACCAAGAAGACCTATACTCCACAGCAGAGGTGTTAAGACCAGTCCCTCTGCTTGTGAAAAGCACTTGTGGCAGTGACACATAAAAGCACCCAGGACACTCTGTAAAATGATTGGCATTAGGAAGGGCACCCAGCTGTAGAAACCATGCCAAATCAGACTGGGGTCCAGTGCAATGCCCCAGCTTTCCAGCTCTGGTCACACCATCTAACCCATGCCAGCATAGACAACAGACATTAAATGATGATGATCATATAGGTGCAGGAGTGGCTGTGTGGTAAGTAGCTTGTTTACCAACCACATGGTTCCGGGTTCAGTCCCACTGCATGGCACCTTGGGCAAGTGTCTTCTACTATAGCCTCGGGCCGACCAAAGCCTTGTGAGTGGATTTGGTAGACGGAAACTGAAAGAAGCCTGTCGTATATATGTGTATATATATATACATACATACATACATATATATATATATATATATATATATATATGCATGTGTGTGTGTTTGTGTGTCTGTGTTTGTTCCCCTAGCATTGCTTGACAACCGATGCTGGTGTGTGTATGTCCCCGTCACTTAGCGGCTCGGCAAAAGAGACCGATAGAATAAGTACTGGGCTTACAAAAGAATAAGTCCCGGGGTCGATTTGCTCGATTAAGGCGGTGCTCCAGCACGGCCGCAGTCAAATGACTGAAACAAGTAAAAGAGTAATATCTTTACTACCATTACATTAAGTGAAAATTTAGGTAATAGGGGAGGGCATCAGATGAACACACACATATAATTGTTGATATCATTATTATTATAAAGGGCCTGGCAAATTCTGTTTTAATCTCTCACTGCCAACACATCCACTAATCTCAATGTATCAGCCGATTACTCAATAACAACAGTAATACTTTAAAATACTCCTCATAGTAACCATTAAACCACCCACTTTTGGTCAGGTTCTTCAACACACACACACACATGTTACTCTATTGCTCACACACACTTTACTCCCTCACACCATCACCACAATTATTGCTCCCCCTTATGATGATGATGATGATGATGATGAACTGAACTAAGTCAGCCTAATGTAGTAATACGTCTACATAATCTTAGACAATAACTGCACTCATCCCTAGATTATACATACTTTGAGAGAAGGGGTGCTTACATACATACATATTTACATGCCTATATACATACATACATACATATATATATATTTACAAACACATACACACACATACAGATCTGTATATGTACAGATTTACACACACATATATATATGGTGCCCCAGCATGGCCGTTGCCTTTGGGCTAAAACATTTTTAAGGATTTTTTAAGGATTTATATATATATATATATATATATATATATATACACACACGAGTACATACATTTATGATGCATGTATGCATAAAAATATGCATATGTAAGTCCTAGTGACTAGAAAATAAAAATAGAAGCCACACACACACACAAATAACAAAATGCATGTAAATAACAAGAAAAGAGAGCAAACATAACTAAACAAACAAAAATAGAAATGTACGGAGCTGGGTGATGGTGGTGGTGAAAAAGGGCAGATTAGAACCCCCCCCTCTCCGAACCCCATTTCTCAGGACAATAGAAATGATCAAAAATAAATCTGCTAATCCTAAATATGAGACATTAAAACTGATCCCATATAATGCCTGCAGTAAACTTCACAACTCTTTACTATTATTGTTGTTATCATTAATGCTGTCATTATCATTATTATTATTATTATTATTATCATTATTATTATCATCATTGTAGTTGCCTGCAATAGATATGTCTCTTACAAATCTCCTGAGTTTTAGAAAATATATCGGATTACTTTTCAACTGAGGGTTATTTTCTTCCTTTATTTCTAACTTTTTTTTATTGCGGACTTGTTACAAAGTGTTGGCAAACCCATTTTCCTCATTTTCTCATGTTTTTTGTTATTTTTTCTTTTGTCGGGGTGGTGGTGGGGGTTGCTTTATTCATATTTTCTCCATTTGGTGGCGGAAAAGTATTTGGAATTTAAAAAATTTTTCTTGTCAGACAAAAAGGTGTGGCTGGGGCTAATATGTTTGCTTCCCAACCACATGGTTCCAGGTTCAGTCTCATTACGTGGCACCTTTGACAAATGTCTTCCACTATAACCTTAGGCCAACCTAAGCTTTGTGAGTGGATTTGGCAGACGGAAACTGAAAGAAGCCAGTTGTGTGTGTGTGTGTGTATATATATATATATATATATTGCTCTTTATGATACTGACATAAGTTCCTTGTCTTTCCTGATGAGATGGTGGCATAAAGCACCCTTTATTCCTTCGGAATTAGGAATATGCAGCCTTCGAAACATGTGTCGAGAGTAAAGGAATTTTGTTAAAATCGTCGTTTGACTCCATTCTTTCATTTATTCATAGTTAAAAAAAACACACAAATTTACACACGAGAACATGGGATCCCTGCCCTTGGCATATAGCTTCAACCTATATATATATATTTATATACACAGGGTGTGATAGGTAAATTGTTGCCATTTTATATTGTTAATCTTGCGCATGCGCATTGCTTGCTTTTTATTCTGTCAACTACACAGTATAGTAGGGTCAGTTGGGCACCATCTGTGAGAAAAATATTCTACAAGGTTTATCTTTAATCTGACCAAATTCTGCCTCTAGAAATATACTATCACATTATTGAACTCTAGAAGCAGCGAGATAGTGCATGGTTAATTGAAAACAATTTGAATGTATAAGCATTATTATATTTGACAAAGTAATCTGAATGCTAAAGGGTTAAACAAAAAGTTTGCTTGTGGACCCTTTGGCCAATAAAGAAAGAATTATTATTACTACTACTACTACCATGAAATTTTCAAGTCTTGTGCCTACAGTAGAAATTATTATTATTATTATTACCATCATTATTATTTTCATTAAGACAGTAAGCTGGCAGAATTGTTACACACCACACAAAATGCTTAGCAGTATTTCATCCATCAGAGTTCAAATTCTGCTGAGGTCAGCTTTGTCTTTCATCCTCAATAAAACAAACTACCATGTGCCAAAATTTGGAATAATAATTATTATTATTATTATCATTATCATTATCATTATTATTAAGGTGGTGAGCAGGCAGAATCATTAGTACACTGGGCAAAAGGCTTAACAGTATTTTGTGTCTGTCTTTGCATCCCGAGTTCAAATTCCACCAGTGTTGACTTTGTTTTATCAGCCCCAAAAAGCATGAAAAAGCAAACTATAAGTTGATTACTGGGGTTGATGTAACCAACTTACTCCCTCCCAGGGTCTGTGCATATAATAGAAGGGATCATTATTATTAAGACACGAAATGTAACTAACAATACAAAACACATTATCTCTGTTATCAGCAGCTACTTCACCACCTCCTAAGATACCAACACATTACCTGTTTTCTGTAGCATGACATTGTTGAAATCAAACACACTGACCTCCAAAGGTAAGACCCACTACTCAGAGACAAATATAAATTTTATTTCTGGTGTCAAACGAATTCATGAATTGATGGCACATTCCCATCAAAACCTCAATTAAACACAGACACAATAGCTGTAATGTAGTAGTCTGATACAGGAAACAAAACCTGTGTACTGTTATGGAGGTCAGCTGCTCTGTAGAGGTGTGAATATTTCATTGAAAACCAGTGAGAAAGAAACCATTTGAAATCAGTGACTTTGAAACTTGACAACTTCTCTTCCCAGATTATAAAAGTGTTATTTGTATACGCACAGGTGTGGTTTGAGGTAAGTAGCTTGTTTACCAACCACATGGTTCCTGGTTCAGTCCCACTGTGTGAAACTTGAGCAACTGTCTTCTACAATAACCCAAGCATGACCAAAGTTTTGGGAGTGGATTTGGTAGACAGAAACTGAAAGAAGCTCATCTTGCGGTTCGGCACTTAGCGGTTCGGCAAAAGAGACCGATAGAATAAGTACTGGGCTTACAAAGAATAAGTCCCGGGGGTTGATTTGCTCGACTAAAGGCGGTGCTCCAGCATGGCCGCAGTCAAAATGAGTGAAACAAGTAAAAGAATAAAAGAAAAAAAAAAGAATAAAAAATTGCAGGTTTATATAAAATGGGGGTATGTGGCCAGGTAGTTGAGGTGTTGCACTCACGATTACAAGATCACAGTTTTGATTCTTGGACTGGGCAGTGCATTGTGTTGGTGACCAGAACATTTGATCTCTTGTTGTTCTGCCATACTTCGACAGCTGACATGTGGCACATCATGCACCTGTTCAGGCAATGTCAATTTGACGGGGAGAGTGAGTTAATGCACAGCACAAACATGTGGTCACTATAGACAAATCGTTTGTGCAGGCTGTCCAGCAAGAAATAGCAGGGCCCTCATCTCACGTCTAAGACAGGAGGGTCAAACATTCAAACACCATCACTATCTTCCCAAATTCTATTGCATTTTACTTGAAATCTTTGGTCATCCAAATTTGTCTTGATGTATAAGACATCCTACAGTTTATAGCTTAAATTTTGGTCTGAAAATTATATTTATACTACTGCATGTATATACAGCTGCATGCGTGCACACATACACACGAGTACTGTCCAAATCTCTGAGCAATCACATACAGCTAACTGGCATTCAATTGGCGTATCAAGTTTCGGGCATTTTGATTGGGTTTTGGATAGAAAATTCACAAAAAGTCACTTCTATTGATTTTTTAATGGCTTTGTGGGGTGACAGGGGAAATGTAAAGATGTGCACGACCACCCTTGGATGGTTTTGAATGACCATAGAAAGTGCGAGCCCTCTAACTGAAAAATTGTGGATTTATATAAAGGACACGCACACAGACATTTTGCCATTTATATATATAGAGATGTCAGAGAACATGGTATGTACATTCATAAGACAGGAGGAGGCAATCTGAAAGAGATCTAGCTACTATTTCTAACAGGTTCTACTGATTATGTAGAGGTTTCTTTCATTGACCCTCACATACATCCAGTATTTTCCACCATAAACATTCAAACACCATCACATCTTTGCAAATCCTGCTTCATTTCAAATGGAATTTTTAGCCCTCCAACATCTCCTTGCTCTTTATGTTGACTCACCTTCGTTTTTGGTTGTCTCTTTGGGTTTGAAAAAATCTGACTTGGATGCCAGAAAATTGAGTGTATTGTATTTTCAAAAAATTCCAAAAATGCCTCTAATAATGGACCAATTAAAACTCGCCAATACTTCCTTTTTCTGCTTTTTCACCTCAGCCACAAACTGTTAAATTGTTCTACTTTAACGGGGATTGTTAACTGGATTAATTAATACAATTAGTTACCGAAAGATCGTTGCTTCTTTTGTGCGGTTAAATATGCTTTTTTTGTCAAGTTGACCCAAAGTCTTAATTTATAATTTGCACACAAAAGCATTAATCTGATAATATATACCAGTGTGACAGCTATGTTGGAATATAATGCTTTGGTGGCAGGGGTGGTGGATAACCTAAGGACCCCATCTGCATGGAAAGCAAATAGCTAAGTTAGTGTTAACATAATGAAGCTAGCAAAAAAAGAAAAAAAAAATCGAAACCACAGTCAGTAAGCAAAAATGCTGATTCAGTGGATAAATCGAATCAAAGATAATGTCCAGGGTTTTGGTCTCATTTGGGAATTCAGCCAGAAAGCCAAATGACAGTTGCTTCTGTTAGGACCCAACCCCCATGAGCTGCCAAAGAATAGCTAGCAGGGAAGATGGATGGAATATGATCAAAGAAGGTAGGAACACATGCTCTGAAATCTCAAGATTGTTCACACATTTCGGCTGATATACCCTCCAGCCTTCATCAGGTGTCTTGGGGAAATTTTGAATCTGGGTTCTCATTCCTAAGGTATTTTTTGATATTATTATGATTATTCAGGTCACTACCTGGAATCAAACATGGAATCTTGGGGTTAGTATCCCATGCTCTTAACCACTATGCCATATTCCCGTGGGTATAATGATTAAGAGCATGGGCTACTAACCCCAAGATTCCGAGTTCAATTCCAAGCAGTGACCTGAATAAACATCAAAAAATATCTTAGGAATGAGAACCCAGGTTTGAAATTTCCCCAAGACACCTGAAGAAAGCTGGAGGGTATATCAGCTGAAATGTTGTGTTAACAACAAATAAGATGAGGACAAATATCCGTCAAATGTAAATAATGTAAATAATAATATATATTGTTTTTAACACAGCGCATCAGTAAGAGATTTTATGTCAGCCAAATACTGTAGTATCTTGCCTGTCAATGGTGCCATCATCATTTAACATGTTTTCCATGCTGGCATGTGTTGGATGGGTTGACAGGTGCTGACCAGCCAAAGGGCTACTGCCAAGGTCTACTGTCAGCTTTAAGTAAGATGCAAAATATAAATAGGTACTTTTGAAGTTAAGAAATAAAGTAGATGTGGAGAAGCAGAACATTAGCGTGATGACTGACTCTGCATTCTAAGTTCAAATCCAACCGCAACATACCACCACCCAGCCCTTGGGTACTTTTAGCTGAGTCTACCCTGTTATCATCTACTATGACAACACCACCTAACCCTTAGATACCATGCATCCACATTATTGCAAACATTCAGATCAGATTTCCAATTTAAAGATACTCTCTCTCTGCAACCACCCACTCCAGTCCTCCACCTGTCACACCACAACCTCAGTTTCAAGATCTCTGAAATGGGTCATGAACACTGCCCTAGATCCTGACATCATCATTTAACATTTTTTTTTCCATGCTAACAGGGGTTGGACAGTTTGGCAGGAGCTTGTAAGCCTCCCTTCCTAATGCCAACCACTCTACAGAGAATTTTGAGTGCTTTTTACATGGCATGAGATTATATAAGAAATATTCTAGTTAGTCCCACATTGCTCTGTTGTGGGTGATGCTGTTGTAAGAAACATGGCAGAAATGAGTGATCTTCATTATAAAGACAATGGGTTTTAAAGAGGGCAATTCAGCTGTTATATCAAGCAGGTTGGGCTTGATATAACAATAGAATTGCCCTCATTGGCCAGTGTTCAGGATAGAAGATGCAGGTGTGATAAAATGTAGAACAAAGGAAGGACACCTGAGAAGAGATAAGATTAGCTCCGAGAACTTTCAACCTAACAGATAAGATGATACATAATCAATAATATACTGTGTCTGTCTCAATGCTGTGAAACAAGATCTAAATTCCAACCCTGTCCTTTAGGTCTTACAAACCACTAGCATTACATTACTAAAATTGCAAAGAGACCCACCCAACTTTACTTACTTGTACTTGTGATGGCGTTCACCCAGGGCGGGTTGAGCGAGCTTCTTCTCTGGTCCTGACGGCATCATGAACCATGGCAGCCCACACTCGACGGTCCTGTGCGAGGTCGCTAGAGATAGTGAACCATTTGCAGTTCCATCTGCGCAGACTGACCACCTGAGGACCTGAGAGTTTGGAGAGGTCCTCCTTTATCGTCGTTGCCCAGGTCTTCAGCTGCCCGCCCGTGCGTTTCTGCCAGTTGGGAAGTGGAGGTGAGTAACCACATCAGCATGTGGTTCCCTAATTCAGGGTAATTATCCCCAACAAAGCTAGAAACTAACTGGCTAGAGTATAATGAGTGGTACAGCAAGGGAGAGTCCATGGTCTCATACCCGCAACCAGCCATGAAGTGAGATGGATCACCATACTTCAGAAAAAGAGAAAAGGCACAAACAAAAATGTTTTTAAATTAGGTTCATACAAATTTTTTTAACATCATTTTCAATCCATATTCTACCAGAAATACAAAGAACTAACCAGAATGTATGATGCCATCAGCAGAGATGTGCATTTGATGCTAATCCAGTTTTAAAATCAAACTCTTGCTCAAAACAAGTGTTTAGAGATAGTACAAGAGATCAGTTCAGCTAAGGTTAGATTATTCTAGTCTGGTTTAGTTTAGATGCGTGTTTTATTATGCTGAATCAGGTCCATATTTTTCCTGTGCCACCCTAGCAGTTCTGTTACCAAACCATTACTCCTCATAAGGATTGTTCCAAGATCAGATATGAAGTTGGCTCCATCAGACACTGAACCACAGAACCAACACTTTGTACAGAATAAACAACTCCTTCAACCTCACCAATAAGACTATAGCAACACTGTACAGTAAATGTTGAACTGTATTAGAATTTATTTACATTTGATGAATATTTGTCCTCATCCTGATTGTTGTTAACACGCTTCAGCTGATATACCCTCCGGCCTTCATCAGGTGTCTTGAGGAAATTTCGAACATGGATTCTCATTCCTAAGGTATTTTTTTGATATTATTATTATTATTATTATTATTCAGGACACTGCCTGGAATCGAACTCAGAATCTTGGGGTTAGTAGCCAGCGCTCTTAACCACTACGCCATATGTATTAGAATTGTACAGCATTTGTTTTGCCCATGTTGATTCAACATGAAATATTATCGTTGCAAAAACAGTATCTTTCTTTTCTTACTTTTCATTACAATCTTTAATTTTTGATAAAATTTTAAAAACATTTGTTCAAATAAACCCATTTCAAGAAAGTATCAAACCTCAGCTTGGCCAGCCCCGTCCTAAACTAAGGTTTCCTAAAGATTTTTCTTCCTGCAATGCCTTCCAGTAATGCTGTCATGCCCCTTTATGGAGAATATTGTGCAAAATGGTTGACTGCTGCAGAAGAGACACAAGACAGGTATAATTTGTAATTAATTGTAATTCCAAAAACAAAGCTTGCAAACAACATATTTGGGGATGTCTTTTATAAACACTAAAATACTGAGGATGCACTATTGAAAAGCAGCTGTGA
Organism: Octopus sinensis; assembly: GCF_006345805.1. Taxonomy (NCBI): domain Eukaryota; kingdom Metazoa; phylum Mollusca; class Cephalopoda; order Octopoda; family Octopodidae; genus Octopus; species Octopus sinensis. The sequence continues at coordinate 25,209,506 of NC_043019.1, read as the reverse complement.
TCAGGGCCACATAAGCAGCATTATAGGCCCTCAAGCAACTCAATGCACTAGGACCCTATAATATTTATACATTGACTACAAGTCACTGTATAAAGTAGAATAGGGCACCTATACCTGTGAGGTCCCAGGTCAACTAACCATTGTGCTCCAGCTTTAAGATGGCACTGGTTTTCATTACTCCAAAATTCCAGTGGTTTTTACAAACTTCACCACACCCTAGCAATTTTCCTTGCGTACCCTTTGTAGTACATGTACTCTAGGTAAGAGTACAAGTTCATTAAGGACAAGGGTTTTCAAACTCCTTTTGTGAAAAATTAGGGTGTGATTAGAGGGAGGTTTGGTAGCAATTTCTAGCAAGTTGAACAACTGTATATGACAATGGTGGAAGAGTAAGTAATAGTATAGGAGAAAAACTGAGTGAAATAATGTGAAACTTACAATGAAAGCGTCACAACGATCTCTTCTGGATTAGCAAAAGTCAGCAAAGGAAAAACAATAAAACAACAAAAGAACAACAAAATAAATAAGATTAAATATTCCAAATTTGTAATAAAAATAAATATAATCTGAATGGAGGAAGAAGAATATTAATCTGTAACAAAACAGAGAATGTCTAGTAACTTAACAACCATTTACAGATCAAAGGAAATGAGTTATTAATCTGATATCAAGTATGAGGTGTAATCTGGATAGATTGTGGAGGGGAGTGCTTACGTACATGTGTGTGTGTGTGTATGTATACTAATATCAAACAGTGAGAATGAGTGGTCAATACCACATTGGTGGATAAAGATTCTTTATTTGTGGGTTAACAAGGCTACCAATGGTTTCATGCAGAAGAAATCTTAACAATTATCAAGCCTACCACATGGAAACATTGCTATATATAAGATCCTTGAAACTTATATTTATATATCACTTGTTCCTAATCTAGCGAATGCTGTGTGGAAGACACAGAAATAGAGAAAATGAAATTAAACTTGTTGCTTAAGGATATCACCCTTACCTCACATTCTGATCGAATCTTTCATGCATTAACATGTACCTCTTTGCAACAATGTAAACTTTCATTTAATCATGATATCCTTGACCTAAAGAGTAGCCCGTGATATACACCTCGCTTGGATATTTACTATTTCCAAGGTTCCACTCCCTATGAAACATATATAGCCTGGATCTTATCTACTACATTCCTTAACTCTTGTATTCTTATTCGCACACCCAGCAACCCTAATTGCCTACTGTGAAATATAAAAGGAATTTGCTTCAGGCTATCATACTTCGGTACAAAAAATTACACAACCTTCCTTCTCAATAAACCCCTATTGTCCCTGAAAGTTGTTTTTTTATATTTACTATGGATTGCTTGAAGCTAAATTTCTTCCTACACCTTGATCCTTGGATCTTATATCTATATGTGAGTGCATGTATGTGCATGTGTGCAAATGCATAGATATCATCCGTCTTCCATGTTGGCACAGGTTGGACAGTTCGACATGATCTGATGAGCAAGAAGATGGCATTGAGTTCCAATACCTGTTTTGGCATAGTTCCTTTGTAAAGTGGTTGACATTCTTAATGCCAACCACTTGACGCAGTCAACTGGGTGCATTTTTCTTTTCTTTTTTTGTATGGCACCAGCACTAGAGAGGTTGCTAAAAAACTCAGAAGACAAGATCCCCGAAAATGAATTGGGGCTATAGCAGAAAGGGAGATGACTTCCCTGAAAATGAATTGGGGTTATAGCAGAAAGGGAGTTCCTAGAGACTTGCTTACCAACCACACAGTTCCGGGTTCAGTCCCGCTGCATGGCACCTTGAGCAACTGTCTTCTACTATAGCCTCGGGCTGACCAAAGCCTTATGAGTGGATCTGGTAGGCAGAAACTGAAAGAAGCCTGTCGCATATATGTATGTGTATATATATGTGTGTGTGCATGTGTTTTGTGTATCTGTGTGTCCCACCCTATCATCGCTTGCCATCTGATGCTGGTGTGTTTACGTCCCCGTAACTTAGTGGTTCAGCAAAGAATAAATCCTGGGGTCAATTTGCTCAACTAAAGTCAGTGCTCCAGCATGGCTGCAGTCAAATGACTGAAACAGTTAAAAGAATATATATACACTAGTGGACAAGTGAGTGGACAATCGAGAGAAGGACACTCAACACTTTTACTGGGAGTTACATGCATGGATCAAAACAGTTTGATTCAAACTCATATATACTTTTATTCTTTTACTTGGTTCAGACATTTGACTGCAGCCATGCTGGAGCACTGCCTCCAGTCAAACAAATCGACCCCAGGACTTATTTTTTGTAAGTCTAGTACTTATTCTATCGATCTCTTTCACCGAACTGCTAAGTTACAGGGACGTTGACACACCAGCATTGGTTGTCAAGCGATGTTGGGGTGGACAAACACAGACACAAATATATACACACACATATATATATACAAGGCTTTGGTCACTCTGAGGCTATAGTAGAAGACACTTGCCCAAGGTGCCATGCAGTTGAACTGAACCCAGAACCATGTGGTTGGTAAGCAAGCTACTTACAACACAGCCACTCCTACATCTAGATAGATAGATAGATAGATAGATAGATAGATACATACATAGATACATACATACATACACACACACAAATATATGACCCTTGTAAAGCAAGAAAACTTGAACATTAAAAACATGATACGTGTGTGTGTGTGTGTGTGTGTGTATGCAATATATACACTCTAGGGATGTAGGGAGAAGAGAAGATACCTATAACTTTCTTAGCCACCAGCATCCCTCCTGCCAAGCCAAAATTGTATATGAGTCAAGCGAAGTTGTGTTAATTAATATTAATGGAATTAGATGCTCATTTTGAAATATCAAAAGGTTAGTAAGTATTTCTGGAGCGGGGGGGGGGGGCCAGAGGAGGGGTTGATGGCAAGTACAGGGAAGTGCAGCTCCAGAGATGAAGACAGAGAGAATGGGGCAGAGAGATTTACAGAAAGAAGGGGTTCGAGAAAAGGAGAGAGAGAGAGAGAGAATGTATGTGTGGAGGGGGAAAACAGGAATCAGTAAGTTTCAGCATAGTGGTGGTAGTAGTAGTAGTAGTAGTGGTGGTGGTGATGGTGGTAGTGATGGTAGTAGTGATGGTGATAGTGGTGGTGGTGGTAGTAGTAGTGGTGGTGGTGGTAGTAGTGGTGGTGGTGGTGGTAGTAGTGGTGGTGGTGGTGGTGGTTGTGGTGGTGGTGGTAGTAGTGGTGGTGGTAGTGGTGGTGGTGGTAGTAGTGGTGGTTGTGGTGGTGGTGGTTGTAGTGGTGGTGGTGGTAGTGGTAGTAGTGATGGTGGTGGTGGTAGTAGTAGTGGTGGTGATGGTGGTGGTAGTAGTAGTAGTAGTAGTAGTAGTAGCAGTAGTAGTAGTAGTAGTAGTATTGGATCAACAAACAGGAGACGGGGGGGGGACTATAGAACTCAATACGTTTGGCAACGCATACCTTGTTATTTTAAATGCTTTCGAATGCTAAAAAAAAAAACCCTGGCGTTGTTAATTGGACAAGGCGCCCAACATACGACGAATACAACACAACACAACAGGTTAAACACGAAACTAGCAACACCAGAGTAACTCCTACAGCCCGAGGGGAGCGAGAGTTTATTACTCTTATGTGATCCATCATGCATTAGTCACACGAGCAACAACACCCCCCCTCTCTCTCTCTCTCTCTCTCGTATATTTGCAAACGTTGTCCAAATGTTAGTATTTCTCAGAAATGAAAATAAATAGCATTTTTTATATTTTGACCAACGATAAAACTAAATCTAGTTATTTCAAAAATATTTATTGATTATATTTGAAATCAACACATACACGCACGTGTATATATATTTACATACACACACACACACACATATATTTATATACACACACACACACATATATTTATATACACACACACACATATTTATATATATATACACACACACACACACACACACACACATACATATATATATTTATATACACACATACATATATATTTATATACACACATACATATATATATTTATATACACACACACATACATATATATATTTATATACACACACATACATATATATATTTATATACACACACATACATATATATATTTATATACACACACATACATATATATATTTATATACACACATACATACATATATTTATATACACACATACATACATATATTTATATACACACATACATACATATATATATTTATATACACACACACATACATATATATATTTATATACACACACACATACATATATATATTTATATACACACACATACATATATATATTTATATACACACACATACATATATATATTTATATACACACACACACATATATATATTTATATGCACACACATACACACATTTATATACACACACACACAAATATATATATATAATACACGCATAAACATAAATGTACATATATACACGTGTAATATGCACCAACATACACGAGCACACACATACACATATATACGCATATACATACATACATATATACATACATACATATTATATATATATATATATATATATATATTATATATATATATATATATGTATGTATATGTATATATCATAAATAATAAAAAGTGGCTTATTCGCAATTTACAAATGAAAGGCAGAACTAGAAACGTTACTAAAATAACCGAGGGTGCTAATAAGCAGCAGCACTGCTAGAAATAACAGTCAAAACAACTCTTAGTCAAGATAAAGCACTTAGTTTAAGACTGATGACAAGAGAAGCAAGCTCCTTCAGTCTTAAGTACACATGTATTATATATACAAGCATATATATACATACATGTGTGTGTGCACATTTTATATATAGATATAGATAGATAGATAGATAGATAGATAGATATAGATGCATGCATAAATGTGTATATGTATGAAGAAGAGCAGTGAAGAGTCTTATGTTTTGTCATCACTTAGAACTGAGGAGAATAACTAAATGGTACAATGGAGAGAGAGAGAGGGGGAAGGGGAGAGGGTGAATGAGTCAGACACAAAGGGAGGGAGGGACAGTCTGAATGCGAGTGGATGTGTGTATGTATGTGTATATATATATATATATATATATATACATATATATGAAAGAGCGATATTATGTGCATTGTGGCGTGCAGTTAAGTGCGATTCAATTCAAGCATCAACCACAATAACTAATCAAGAAGCTTCCTCCTCCTTTCTCCCCGCAAGCTACAAGTTGACAACAGAGCCAGAGCTAGCCAATAAACACACACACACACTATATATATATATATATATGCACACACAAACACACAGACACTCGTACACTATCAGACAAAGAAACAGAATCATCGGTATGGAATCGTGTTCTACCATCGATGCTCTTGTTGCTCCGACTACTACTATTACCACTACTACTGCAGCTGCAATTAATGAAGCTAGTTAGCCCCCGGGTCTTGCCTTGATCGAACGGCCCTATGATCAATAGCATCCCAACCATGCCCATCCCGTCTCCACGATTTGTAGGCCTATATTATCTGTGTGCGGTCCGTGTGTATGTGTGTATATATATATATATATATATATATATATATATATATGATGGTAGAGCATATGAGGAAAATTTGGCTGCTATTCTTAGTAGATCGATATCGACGACCACCAAGTGGTACCATTGCTGCTGCTGTTGCTACTACTACTACTACTACTACTACTAATGATAATAACTATTGCATCGCGTCCGTCGTTGGCGGAGGAGCAAAGCAAAATGCAGTTTCGTTTCTTTGAGAAACAGGTGTCTGTTGATGGTAATGAGGAGGGCGAGGGAGGGTAAGAGAAAGAAAGTAATGAAATATGTAAGGGGGGGGAGGTTTAGGGTGTCAGCGATGATGAGGGGGGGGGGTTAATAATAAAAGAGGACAACATCATCATCATCAAGCAGGCAGGAAGAGAAAGGAAGGAAAGCGAGGAATGCCGCCGAGATCAACAAAGACAGCAAGCATAAATCACTTGGGAAACGTGCAGCCCCCCCTTCTCTCTTTCGTGTGTGTGTATATATATATATATATATATATATATATATATATATATATATATATAGGCGCAGGAGTGGCTGTGTGGTAAGTAGCTTGCTAACCGACCTCATGGTTCCGGGTTCAGTCCCACTGCGTGGCATCTTGGGCAAGTGTCTTCTGCTATAGCCCCGGGCCGACCAATGCCTTGTGAGTGGATTTGGTAGACGGAAACTGAAAGAAGCCCGTCGTATATATAAATATATATATGTATGTGTGTGTTTGTCCCCCTAGCATTGCTTGACAACCGATGCTGGTGTGTTTACGTCCCCGTCACTTAGCGGTTCGGCAAAAAGAGGCCGATAGAATAAGTACTAGGCTTACAAAGAATAAGTCCCGGGGTCGATTTGCTCGACTAAAGGCGGTGCTCCAGCATGGCCGCAGTCAAATGACTGAAACAAGTAAAAGAGAAAAGAGAAAGAGAATATAACCATGAGCAGTTCGACGTTGCCGCCACCACTACCATCGCTATAGCACCCTTCCACTGTAAGATCTAATACCTACCACTACGACAACTACTACTACTACTACCGACGCCGCAGCAACACATGATGATAACAATGTAAAGATGAAAAGAAAAGCAGGAACTGGATTTACAAACAGCTCAGCATGGCGAACACACACACACACATGCATGCATATATGAGTATGCGTGTATTATATATATATATATATGCATATATATATATATATATATTATAGAAGGGTCTTCTACAGGACTAGAACTGTTTCTTTCAAATGAAATGAAAGAAACAGTTCTAGTCCTGTAGAAGATCCTTCTATAAAATAAATTAATTTACTCTGCTATGTATTGAGTACCTTATTTACTGTGGTTAACCCCGACTCAACCCGGGACCTACACATATATATATATACATATATATATATATATATATATATATATATATATATAACATTTAATGTGTGCGTACACGCCCACAATTTGTATGTGTGAGAATATTGTGATAAATTGAAAACAATACAAGCAAAGCGAAAATAGGCATTTTGTCTCTCTCTCCTTTTCTCTCTCTATCTCTCTCACATACACACGCAAGCATTACATACATGGGTTCTTAGGGAGAGAGTGCAACTTCCTTAATTCATACGCTACAAGTGATGACTATATATCTGCGAGCTGGCAGAATGGTTAGCACGCCGGGCAAAATGCGTAGCCGTATTTCGTCTGCCGTTACGTGTTCTGGGTTCAAATTCCGCCGAGGTTGACTTTGCCTTTCATCCTTTCGGGGTCGATAAAATAAGTACCAGTTACGTTCCGAGGTCGATGTAATCGACTTAATCCCTTTGTCTGTCCTTGTTTGTCCCCTCTGTGTTTAGCCCCTTGTGGGTAATAAAGAAATACGTATTTCGTCTGCCGTTACGTGTTCTGGGTTCAAATTCCGCCGAGGTTGACTTTGCCTTTCATCCTTTCGGGGTCGATAAAATAAGTACCAGTTACGTTCTGGGGTCGATGTAATCGACTTAATCCCTTTGTCTGTCCTTGTTTGTCCCCTCTATGTTTAGCCCCTTGTGGGTAGTAAAGAAATATATATATATCTGTGAGAAAATAAAAATCTGCAAGACCTTTAAGATTTAAAGGATGATGTACGGAAGATGATTTACTTCTCATCCTTGCTACCAAGAAGGTGTCCGGTCAAAATTTACTCTAGATTAAAAAGACAACACACACCGAGTTCTAACAGCACAACACATCTCATTATTTTCTGTTGTTTCTGGAAGGGGGAGTCACCAAAGTGGTAAGTAGGCCTCGGTAAGGTTTTTAACTGCGAGGGTAAAGAATTCTAAGTACTTCCCCGACTTAATTACTCAAAACATGAATTGTGGATTAATGATTGATGGAACACATGACTAACCACCACATGATTGATAATTATTTCATCAACCCTGCAATCAGCAACGGAACTTTCACGCGGTAGCTTGGCCTGCTAAAAATAGCAGTCAAATTTCCTTTAAACCACACATTACCGTCTTCAAAAGGGAGGATACATTAAGCATTATCTCAAGGTATAAGTATACTGGTTAGTTAACCTGGAACTCCCAAGGGTCAAATGCTGGCAAGGCCCCAGCGCATTGCTTTGCCCGAGAGCCTCTAAACCGACACAAGTGTATTCCCAGCTGACTTTTTTTCCTCATAACTTTCACAAAAATGGATATTTTTTAATGAAATTTTCTACAAATAACTTTCAGACGATGTAGATTACGATTATATCCGAATTTAAAGTAAAAACACATAAACAGAGAGAGAAATGGGAGGATGTGGGGGTGTACTCATACAAACTGACACACGTTGTTTGTTAAGATGGTTCTGTATTATCTAACGTAAATTTACCATGGGTTGTGTTTGGATACTGCTCTAAACTATAAATATACTCGATCAGGGCTGCCCTAGGGTTAAACGACCGCTGAAGAAGGAAAAGCAAAGTGGTGTATGTATGATGTGAAGGGCGGGGATTATATCGAAACTGCTTCCTGAGGCTTCAGCCTCTTCGCCCGCCCGCCCGCCCTAGTAACTATTATTGGTTAGTAGCAGTATGTGGTGGGGGGGGTACAAGGCCAGATATCTTGATTGGAGGGAAGGAGGACGGTTGAATATTACAACCCCAGTAGTTCACTGGTATCTATTTTTATTTTGTAGTACCCAAGAGAATAAATGACAAAAGTTAACTACGGTCGGATTTGAACTCGGTTTTCTTAAACATATAAGGTTTCATTTTTGATAAAACAGAAATAGTGAGTGTGTGTGTGTGTGAGAGAGAGAGAGAGAGAGAGAGAGAGAGAGAGGCATTAATGCCTTTGTCCACTGAAAATCGAAACGGTTTCATCCGAAAACCGAAAATAGGAATTCATTCTTTTGACTTTTCGCTCCATGAACAATAGTAATCTTATTTCTATTTTGTACCAAGTAGTAGTAGTAGTATTGGTGGTGGTAGTAGTGGTGGTGGTGGTATAGTAGTAGTAGTAGTAGTAGTGGTGGTGGTGGTGGTAGTAGTAGTGAAAGTAAAAATGACAGTGGTGCCTTCCACTTCCTCTCTCTCGCTAAATCATCAGCACCACCACCACCACCGCCGCCGCCATCACCAACCACTACCTCCACCATCACCGCCATCGCCCCCCCCCTCACCAAGAACTCCATTGGTGTTGAATCACTAAGCCTGGATGGATTCTTTGTCTAGAGAAACGGTCACATGCATCTAATATCGGGAAAGACAGAGAGAGAGAGAGAGAGGAAAAACTAATATATGGGTAGTTTGGAAGCTATTAACGTACAGCGAGGTGGATAGTATAGGTAGATATTATACATGTTAGCTACATGGGTGGCTAGGTAAATATTAACGATGTGGGTAGTTCAGTAGATATTACGTATGGCGAGGAGGGTAGATAGCTAGATAGATATTACGTATAGTGAGTAAAGATAACACGTCTACGTAGAGAGGTAGCGAAGTAGATATTAATGTATAGATGGGTTACATATATATAATAGGGGTGAGATAGAGAATCCATAGTAACAAAAATATTAATAACTGCAGGGGGCAGTGAAGAGCGGGTAGATTGATTAAAGAGATGGGTTAGGTGTTATGGTGGTGAGGAAGGGAGGGAAGGAAGGAGGGGTACAGTGCACACGTTACTTGGAACTCTGTTGTATGTTGTCATGTAGATTGGTTGGATGGATGACTGGTTGACTGGTTGACTGATGGATGACTGGTTGGGTAGTTGGTGAGTCGGCTGGTTAGTAGTGATTTCAGGACATACACACGCGCGCGCGCGCGGACGGATGAAGAAATGAGAAAGTAGGGGGTAAGGTGCAAAGAGGAGAGAGAGACTGTGAAAGAGAAGGGAAAGAGATAAGATGTAAATAGAAAGAAAGAGAGAAAGAGAGGCGATGTAAATTGAGAGAAAAAGAGAGAAAGAGGCGATGTAAATAAAGAGAAAGGGAGAAAAGAGAGAAAGAGGCGATGTAAATAGAGAGAAAGGGAGAAAGAGAGGCGATGTAAATTGAGAGAAAGGGAGAAAAGGAGAGAAAGAGGCGATGTAAATAGAGAGAAAGAGGCGATGTAAATAGAGAGAAAGGGAGAAAGGAGAGAAAGAGGCGATGTAAATAGAAAGAGAGAGAGGCGATGTAAATTGAGAGAAAGGGAGAAAAGGAGAGAAAGAGGCGATGTAAATAAAGAGAAAAGGAGAAAAGAGAGAAAGAGGCGATGTAAATAGACAGAAAAGGAGAGAGGCAAGACGCAAAGAGAGAGAGAGAGAGAAAGACAAAATGTAAATAGAAAGGGAGAGACAAGATGTAGAGAGAGAGAGAGTCAAGATGTAAATAGAAAGAGAAGAAAGAGGAGAATTAAAAGGAAAGAGAAAATGCATAAAGAAAACAACGAAAGCCCGAAATAGCTAAATCGCAGCAAACTGGAAAGCCATTGATTTTTATCATGAAAACCCTTAAAAGGAATGTTTTAAACTATCAATTACATACCTGAAAAGTGACTCGAAAGATTTAGTTAAGCTTTTTTTAAACTCTCAATTCAAAACACTCACCACCGAGGTCAGTTTTGCCTTTCAACCCTTCTGGGATTTATAAAATAACTAACAATACCCAGATAAAAACTGAACCCTTCCCTAAAATACGAGACTTTGTGCTTCACTTAGAAATCCAAAATAGACAACATAGTCCTCATGCAAAAAAGGAAGTCAGTTGGGATGGTTGTGTCTGCTGGTTTAATTAGATTTTTTTTTTTATATAAGTCAGACAATAAAAACCCAAGTCATTTGCCAGTAAAATGGCAAACAACTAAATCAAGCTATAGCGGAGGTTCATAAGAAGTAAACACTAGAAAGAATAGCTAGTCATACTGGAAAACGAGGGTCCGTTACACACACTGGTGTATTTAGCTTTTGATCAAAAAGGTTCCCAATTATTAAAATGGATCCACTACCTGCCGTTTAATTTGTGATTGAATGTACGTGCTTATTATCCATTTTTAGATGCTCGTGGACCCAAGAGCTGTGTTAAAGAAACAGACCTCATCTCAACCCTGTATTAAACTGTGTTCCCATATGGCTTTCCCTCATGAGCCCAAGGATCTAATAAGGTCCTTGCGCCCATAGCACGTCTTACGATGGCATTAAATAATTCTGTAGCTCTTGGGGAGTCGAGAGCGTCCAAACTTGACAAGCCCCACTCCTGGTTACGTATATGATACATACTGTCCCAGTTGGACAAAAATATCTGTAAATTCAATAAGTCCATGGAGACAGGCGGTGTCTCTTTACGGGTAAACGTCCCTTCGAGGGGGCGAAAATGAGGTCTCTCCGTAAAACTAAAACTCATGAACTCACTCAGAATTTGCGAATTTTAAACTGATTTTTATCGTCGCAGGACGAGCAATAATTTCAACAAACTAGTTTTATAATGCAAATTTATATAGATAATACATTGGCAGGGCATAGGATATTTTTTTGTTGTTCTTAGGAGGGTGAAGGTTGAAAAAATCTCTTGTTATATTAATTCTTTTGAGCTCTACTGTCACGTTAGCAAAGGTTTATTTGGATTCACAGCTGACAGAAACAAACCGTTAACCCCACCCCCACTTAATTGAAAATGTCTTTGTTGACACACACGTTATGGAGCTCGTAAACCACATTATAAATAAATCACAAGAGTTAATAAATAACTAATTCTGCCCATCCTTGCTCATCAAACGACTTCATAAATCTCATAACTCTAGACACCCTTACATGTGCCTACCCACAAGATACTCCCCGTAAAACAGTCTACTCAATAAACAGGACTTTTTATCAACCAAAGACTATTCTAGTTTTCGTAACACGAACCCTTTCTCCAAATCCACAAGGGATATCTTTTCCTTTTGAACGGCACTTTTCAACACAATTTCTAGTTAACTAAACACTTTTAAACTTCGTATACTGGTAGAATGTGTCAAAATAATAAAAAAATTTTCTCTTGGCTTTCTTGAGAAAATTGTAATTTGTTTGTTTAATGTAGTTTAATTTTTCGAATTTTAACCAATCCTATGCCCTCTATTTAGCTAACCCTAACCCTATTACAGTCATGGCTTTTCTTTCATTACTATTTACTAAAAGTAACGCCAATAAAATGCTTCAATTGAAAACAGAATATCGGAGAGAGAGACAGAGAGAGAGAGTTGTTTCATTACTAGACTCATTACTAGACGGTTGGGCAAAATACCTCGTGGTGTTTAGTTACAGCCCTTCTAAATACTGCCGAGGTTAACTTTCATTCTTCTGGAGTCGATAAAAATAAAGGACCAGTTAAGTTATGGAGTCGGGATCTTTTCCTTTTGAACGGCACTTTTCAACACAATTTCTAGTTAACTAAACACTTTTAAACTTCATATACTGGTAGAATGTGTTTATAAAACATCATTTTTTTCTTTGCTTTATTGAGAAAATTCTAAATGTAACGTATTTCGACTTTAATTTCGAGCGTTTCGGCAATTTTAACCAATCGCTGACCTCCATTTGGGGTGAAAAACATTCCGTGCTGGAGACGATCTTAATATTCCTATAAAGCTTTCTTAGAATATAAATAGGATTATAAACAGCAGACGAAGACTTGTGCCTATGTTACAATTAATGACCGTGTGCATGTGGTAAAGAGAGCGCGTGTCTCCTGCTTCCGTGTAATATATTCAAATTGTGAGAACTTAGCCAGTCTGCTAAACTTTTTTGTGTGTATGTGTAAGGACTACTGCATTACTCTGTGTATGTGTTTGTGAGTGTGTGTGTTATACACGTACACCAACGCGTGCCTCGGTTCCAGTCATGCCTTTATCATTCAAGCGATGATAACTTTGAAGTCAACTTGTTATCTATCGGTCGCCGTGTGTGTATGTGTATATGTGTATCAGTGTATATATGCCTCTGTGATTGATGATAACGGAACCTTCTAAAATACCAACACAGCTAACAAATTCAATGTGTGCGTGTGTATACACACATACACATACACACATATATATATATACGCATAGAGATATATGTGCGTGTGTGAATAAGATGTTTACATAACATAGAAATGCTTACGTGTGTGTGTGTGTGTGTGTAATATGGAATATTTGTGTAGTTGGGGAGTGTCACAATTGGCAGGGGGTTTAAAGTAAGTAGATGTTATTTCTTGACTTCAGAAATCACGAGTTTCAAACCCATGACTGTGTAATGTGGTGTGGGGGGAGAGAGAGGGGGTCGCTCTGTTGGCAAGGTATTGCAACAGCCCCTGCCCTGTCTGAACCATACAGCCAACAACAGAGCAGGAGAAAAGTGGCAAAGAAAGTTTTTTTTTAAATGGCAATTATAGTTGAAATGACCGAGTGGATATTATCTAGGGCGGACGTGGGTAACCTTCATCGAGAAGCGGGCCGCACGAGAAATGACTCATCATTGCTACAAAAAGTCCCAAGTAATTTTTCGTTAGTCGTGCCATTCAGAAATACCAACTTATATTGAGCTACCGGTCCAAATCCTTGGTCCCTCCACTTAATTTTCCAATGTCTTACTTCATCCACCTGCTTCAATGACGAAGGTCAATGAAAGAGCTTCAGTATGGTCGTGTGATTTGTGAAATTAAAGATGTTGTGCAATCGTGTATATGTAATGTGTGACTTTATATGTGGAGGCATATGGCCTAGTGGTTAGAGCAGTGGACTTGCAGTCGAGGGATCGCAGGTTTGAATCTCAGACCGAGCAATGTGTGTTTTTATGAGCGAAACACCTAAGCTCCACGCAGCTCCAGCAGAAGGTCATGGCGAACCTCTGCTGGCTCTTTCGTCACAACTTTCTCTCACTCTTCTTGCATCTAGCAGCTCGCCTGCAACAGACCGGCGTCCCGTCCAGGTGGGGAACTTATACGCCAATGAAACTGGGAAGCTGGCCCCTATGAGTCAGGGATGGCTTGAAAAGGAACAAACAACAATGACTTTATATATGCAATGTATGTATAATTGCATATCATGTATGTATGTATGTAACGGTGGTGCCCCAATATAGCTCCAGCCCTTGAGGTGAAACTAGTTAAAGACATATGTATGTAATATATGATTGTACATATCTATGTAATGTACGTATATGAGGGGATGCTGAAAAGTCCCAGAGTGGGGGTAAAAGAAAATACAGGAAGATCTGTTGATTATGGTTATATCCAACATATTCCCCTCTCAGATTCACACACTTATTGCAATGGTCCTTCAGTTTTTTCTAAGCCCTGTAAAAGAATTTGGAAGGCTGGGCTTCCAACCAGGCATTTTGCGAGACCCTTCAAGCCAAGAACTTTTCAGCAACCCTCTTGTAGATGTTGTTATTTATGTTATGTATGTAATACAGGGCATTTGAGCTAAATTTGACAATTTTCTGTCACCTTTTTCCAGAAACAGCTTGATGTATTGGTGATTAGTCAATGGTGTTGGAGAGCATAAGGATTAAAGTTGTAGTTGAGGAAAAGTTAGCTGATGTGGAGGATTGGAAACCATTTGAATATTGGGAAAGAGTGACCTGTATCATGACGATTTGTGAAAGTGTCAAAATGCTGACATTATGACTGCTGCCCAATGCTCTGTGAACACTGGAAATGCTGTAACACATGACATGAACAGCTGCAACAGAGACTACAAAACCATAGCCAGGAAAAAGGGACATAACAGTCGTTCTGACTGTGTCCTCATATCTTTGAACAAAGCCTCAGACTCAGTTCAGATAACTATGTGAAGCTGCTCGAGACTAATCAATCCCTGGGTGGAGAGGGTTGCTGCTGGATTTGGTCCCTTGCCATACTTCCAGAAAAAATGATTTTTGGAAAATTTCTATGACTTCCCCAGCCCCAATTTCTGCACTCCTGATTCCCCTAATTGTAATCCCATTGATTACTATATGTGGGCCATGGCTGAGAAAGACACCAGCTCCTCTGCCTGAAATTCCAAGGCTGAGCTGCTGGCCAAGATCTTCCCAGGGACACAGTGAGGAACACATGCGCTGGGTTCCAGAGCTGTCTTGAGGCCATGGTGGAAGCTGAGAGTGGCTATTTGGGATAAACAGTTATATCCCAGCCATAATCGTCAGCATCAAAATAAAAATTCAAATGGAAATTGTAGTTAAGACACCCGTACCGGTGACACACAAAAAGCACCGTCCGAATGTGGCAGATACTAGCGCCGCCCAACTGGTCCGTGTCGGTGACACGTAAAAGCAGCAACTGATCATGGCTGTTTGCCAGCCTGCTCTGCCCCCTGTGCCGGTGGCACGTAAAAAACATCCACTACACTCACGGAGTGGTTGGTGTTAGGAAGGGTATCCAGCTGTAGAAACACTGCCAAATCAGACTAGAGCCTGGTGCAGCCTCCATGGCTTACCAGACCCTGGTCGAACCGTCCAACCCATGCTAGCATGGAAAACGGACGTTAAATGATGATGATGATGATGAATCTAGCTGGTATTCTTTGAGGTCTTCAAAATATTTTTATTTTGGGGGTAAGATATGTGTTCTCTCTTTCTTTTATGCAAATTGTCAAACTTAGCCTGAATACTCTGTATACGTTAGGTATGTTTATATAATATACATATGTAATGTATGCATATATATATATAATGTATGCTGGTTGTGTATGCGTGTCTAAATTAGCATATGCTAATTTAGACACATATCTATATACATGTGTGTATGCATGAGTACATACATGTTCCACAATGACAAACATTAAAGTGATAAAGTGTACACACCACATGTTTGTATGTTCAAATCTGACAAAAGCATTGTGTTCCAATTCTAAGGTAGGGGTGGGGAAACCCCTGCCTGTGGGCGCAATTGTGCCCACGGGCCCATTATACACTCATATATACAAAATATAGTAAATTTTTCAATTATAAAATTTATACAATATACTTATGCCCTTTTGTGTTTCCACTGCGACTTAAAATGGTTAGACTCAACCAAAACCATCCAGTAATTGCCATTTGAATGGAAATTTTGTGATTACTATAAAACACATACTGCTAGGTTTATACCACTCCCTTGAGACCCAGCAACAATCGAGCTGAAAATATGGAAGATCTCATATATAATATAAACATCCTAAATTCAGAGGTGGCCTTAATGAAGATGTTATATGTTAATTTGTGTTAAACTTATCTTTATTAATGTATACCGAATTATGCATAGTTATACACAAGATTTGCACAGATATAAGAGAACTTGCGATATGCCCGCAGACCTTTTACTTTGGAAATTTTTGCCCACAGCACTAAAACTTTTCCCCACCCCTGTTCTAAGGCATAATTTTGTTTATTGTCTTCTTGCTCCAGTTTGCTTGAATAACAAGAAACAACAACTAAAAATTCCAGGTAAGTATTACCCTCCCTATTTCATGGTTGAGCTGTGGCCAGGTAGGAATTTCTCCAACAGGTACCAACCACCCCACTTGCATAGACAATAATATAGGGTGAAAAAAAAACAGAAAAATAGTTATGTTGGTGTCAATGCATGTATGGATATGTGTATGTGTGTAGATATACAATTACATCAAATCGTGTGTGGTGGTGGTGGGGAATTGAAAAGATGACAATACAAATGTATAAATGCAATAATGACTGTCTAGACAGATGAATGTATGTATTGATGCAGCTGTGGTCATGTGTATGTATGTAAAACATTTATACACATTTTTGTATATATGTATATGAGCATGTGTATGTGTGGTTACACCAAATTTTAACAAGGGGATGCTGTAAAATTCCTGGCTTTAAGGGTTTCATGAAAGGCCTCATTGGAGTCCCAACCTTCCAACTTCTTTTACAAGGCTTAGAAAAGTTGAAGGACCACTTCTGAGAGGAGAATGTGTTGGATAAAATCATAATTAAATGATGCTTCTGTGTTTTCTTTTACCCAAAGCCAGGAATTTTTTAGCAACCCCCCCCCTATATATGTATATATATGTATGTATATATATTTATGTATATATATGTATGTATACTCTCTTTTACTTGTTTCAGTCATTTGACTGCGGCCATGCTGGAGCACCGCCTTTTAATCGAGCAACTCGACCCCGGGGCTTATTCTTTTGTAAGCCCAGTACTTATTCTATCGGTATCTTTTGCCGAACTGCTAAGTAACAGGGACACAAACACACCAGCATCGGTTGTCAAGCAATGCTAGGGGGACAGACACACAAACACACGCACGCATATATATATATATAATTATATACGACGGGCTTCTTTCAGTTTCTGTCTACCAAATCCACTCACAAGCGTTTGGTCGGCCCGAGGCTATAGTAGAAGACATCTGCCCAAGGTGTCACGCAGTGGGACTGAACCCGGAACCATGTGGTTGGTAAACAAGCTACTTACCACACAGTCACTCCTGCGCCTATGTATATATATATGTATGTATATATATATGTATGTGTGTATATATATATATATATATATATATATATATAGATATATATATATATATATATATACACACACACACATACATACACAAGTGCATGCAGACAAATTCCTGGTTTTAAGGATATCGCGAAAGGTCTGGTGGTCCAACCTTCCAACTTCTTTTACAGGGCTTAGAAAAATTGAAGGACCTCTACAATAAGCTTGTGAATCTGAGAGGAGAGTATTTTAAATAAAATCATAATTAACTGATCCTCCTGTATTTTCTTTCACTCAAAACCAGGGACTTTTCAGCACCCCCTCTTACTCATGTCCCTACAATCATGTAATGAAGGTTTTTCTACATAAAACCTTAACCCCACACCCCACGTAAACAGTTTCTGAAAAAGCTTCACTTTTCAATTTAATTATGACTGGAGAATATTGTAGAAGACTTTGGACCTAAATATTTGGAAATACAGCTTATTTCTTTCCTTTTGGTGGTGGTGGTGGTGGTGGTGGTGGTGTGACTATACACCCAGGAACAAGGAGTGTAGATAGTGCAAGTGCACCCTATAAAATTTTACAAATTTTTTCCAAACCTTTCTTGTAAAAACATTTTGAACTCAGGTTTGCAACCCCTGAACAAATTTTACTCCTCCTATGTATACAGGGTTGAACAGGGGTGAGAGCATCACATTTTTCTAACTAAGCTCCATATTTGATATACAAAAATCCTTGCTTGACAGAACCATACAGAAATATGGTAAATTCTTTAGATATTCTTTCAAGGTAAAGGTAAAGTGGAATCTTCTTATACTTCATGCAACATTTGGTGAAATCTTCTGTTAATGTCAAAGGAAGATGGCTTTGGTGCTTTAGTTTGTTACCATAGAAACAGGTACAGAATGTGAGTTACCGAAACATAAATGAAAAAGGGAAAAAGGAAAACAGAAAACAATGGCAAAAGACAAAGCAGAGAAGAAATTCCATTTTCAAAGAATAATCCAGTTCTAGCATTGTTCCCAAGAAAGCAAGAGACAGAGAGAACGAGGTTTAAAAGAAGAACTCTGGTGTTTTCACTGTGTACCTAAATGTTATTCTTCATGCTCTCCAAAGGCGCAGGAGTGGCTATGTGGTAAGTAGCTTGGTTACCAACCACATGGTTCCAGGTTCAGTCCCACTGCGTGGCATCTTGAGCAAGTGTCTTCTACTATAGCCTCGGGCCGACCAAAGCCTTGTGAGTGGATTTGGTAGACGGAAACTGAAAGAAGCCCGTCGTTTATATGTATCTATATATATATGCGTGGCATCTTGGGCAAATGTCTTCTGCTATAGCTCCGGGCCGACCAATGCCTTGTGAGTGGATTTGGTAGACGGAAACTGAAAGAAGCCTGTCGTATATATGTATATATGTGTGTGTGTTTGTGTGTCTGTGTTTGTCCCCCTAGCATTGCTTGACAACCGATGCCGGTGTGTTTATGTCCCCGTTACTTAGCGGTTTGGCAAAAGAGACCAATAGAATAAGTACTGGGCTTACAAAAGAATAAGTCCCGGGGTCGAGTTGCTCGATTAAAGGCAGTGCTCCAGCATGGCCGCAGTCAAATGACTGAAACAAGTAAAAGAGTAAAAGAGTAAAGGAGAAAATTTAGCTAAATGGCACTGAAACTGTTTCATTGGCCTCCTTCACAGTTCTTTCTTGGTTTCAATTTCAATCACCATTCCCAAGATAATTGTTAAGCTCTATTATATTCTTTAAACCCACAGAAGGAACATCTAAAGCTGTCATCAGCAAACTGGGGTCCATGGGGTCTTCTGAAATGATACCCCTAACAAAACAAATTACCTTGAATTCTTTTGCCTGAGAGCCCTTAAAGGTCTACGGGCCCAATTTTCATCTATATATGCTATGGCTTACTAAAGCATAAAAAAGGGCAATATTATCTTCTTGAGTCATACAGACTCATAAGGGCCAATTTCTCAGTTTCAAGGGGCGTAAATTCCCCACCAGCACAGGACGCTGGTCAATTGCAGGGTCACTCCTTTTTGCCAGCTGAGTGGACTGGGGCAATGTAAAATGAAATGTTTTGCTCAAGAATACAACACGTTGCCCGGTCCAGGAATTGAAACCATAATCTTATGATCACGAGTCCAACACCCTAACCACTGAGCCACATGCCTCTACTGTGGCTTACTGTGAATAAGTAACTACCATAAGGCCTCAGTACATTGATTTGCCCAGGGGCGTACGATGTTAAGAAGGCCCGGTTGACCGAGGGTGGTGGTGTTAAGAAGGATGACAAAAACAATAGTATAACCACAGCTAGGTCTTTGATCACAGGTCTGCAAGATTGTCGACCCCTGAAAGGATAAAAGGCAAAGTTGACCTGGGCGGGATTTGAACTCAGAACATGCAGATGGACAAAATGCTGCTAAGTATTTTGCCCAGCATGCTCCATGTGCGTGTGCGTGTGCATGTCATCATTATCATCATCATTGTCGTTTAACGTCCACTTTCCATGTTGGCATGGGTTGGACAGTTTGAATGAGGGCTGGCAGGCCAGAACACTGCACCAGGCTCCATTCTGATCTGGCAAAGTTTCTACAGCTGGATGCATATACACATATATATACACACACATACACATATACATACATGCACACATACATACATACACATGTAAATATATATATATAATTTACGAAGTAAAATTTTCATAGTGGTCTTTCTAACACAATTTGCAACTTTTTGAAAATTTTATGCTACTTTTGTATAAAAAAAAAAAAAGGAAAACACACAAAAAAAAAAGATTAATCTGGCAAATCTGCAGCCAGAAGAGATAATTGGTGGCTTTTTCCAATGAGAATAGTGACAATGTAGGTATACCATCACAGCCACCACCACCACCACTGTATAAAAACTTCTCCTCCCTTCCCCCAACACAGTAAAAAGCCCATCTAGGATTATGAAGCAGGAACGAAAAACAATTCAAAGAATACAATAATGGAATATTAACATCTTTGAATTGTTTGGAATGTTAACCTTGTGTTTTGTGGTTTGTATAAAAGATGAGGTTAACAGCTGGAACAGACAGTCCATCAATAATTAATGACAACAACCACAACAACCAGAACAACATCTACAACAGAGAGAGAGACACATTCCAGCAATATTAACAATAATAATTCATTGATTTAGATTTAGACATTTAACCATTTAAATAAAAATAATAATAATAATAATGATGATAATAATAGTAATAAGAAAAATGGTTTCAAATTTTGGCACATGGCCAGCAGTTTTAAGGGAGGGAGTAAGTTAATTACATTGACCCCAGTACTTAACTGGTACTTATTTCATTGACCCCCGAAAGGATGAAAGGCAAAGCCGACCTCAGCGGAATTTGAACTCAGAATGTAAAGATGGACAAAGTGCTGCTGAGCATTTTGTCTGCTATGCTCTTATGATTCTGCCAGATTACTACCTTGATAACAATTTTTTTCTACTATAGGCACAAGGCCTGAAATTTTAGGGGAGGTGGGGTCAGTGAATTACACTAACTCCAGGGTCCACCTGGTACTTATGAAAGGCCAAGTCAACCTCAGTGGAATTTGAACTCAGAATGGAAAGTCAGAAGAAATACCACCAAGAATTTTGTCCAGCATGTTAAAGATTCAAACTCACCAACCTAGTAATAAGAATAGTTTCGAATTTTGGTACACGGCAGAGAAGCAGGGGGTAGTCAGCTGCATTGACTACCCCCAGTACTTCACTGATGCTATGCTTTATCAACTCCAGAGGGATGAAAGGCAAAGTTGACCTCAACAGAATTTGAACCAGGGCAGCAGATTGATAGAACTGTCACAGGTATCATTGAGTTCTAAGGGGCCCACCCCTATAGTGACACTGGTATCCTACAACACCAGGTCAATTTGGCAACTTTTCCCAAGGATAAACATTGGTGATACGGAGGTGGGGAAGAGTCACATGCATGGACAAGGGCCAATCTTCGAAGAAATAAATAAACTTGCCCTGGGCTGCAGAAGACATGTGCAGATACACAGTCAACCATAACCAATGGAAACCTTAAATCTAAGCTATTCTGGTTCAATCATTGATCCCTGAAGGCACAACAAGCAAATTCAATCCCGAGTTCAAACACTCTTAGAAAGAAATGAAGTATTGAGTCATGTAGTCTTACAAAGCACCCCACCACCACCACCATCACCATGTCGCTGGAGAACTAAAGCTTAATCAGAAAGACTTTTGTTGTAGCGTCGTCAATGTGCTGCACTTGTACAATACATGGAAATGACGAGGCTTACAAAGAATGCACTAGCCATTATTTTCAGTTTTTTTTACCCCTCAAAACATTGGCCCCACTGGAATCTACTCCCTGTTCAGGATTTTCCTACAAGGGATGATCTGCAACACTTTAAAATGCACCTGTGCTAGCGCCACGTAAAGAATATCCGTGCCAGCGTCACATTCAAAGCACCCAGTAGTACGCTCTGTAAAGTAGTTGGTATTATTCCTAGGAAGGGCGTCCACACGTAAAAATCATGACAAAACAGACGATTGGAATCTGATGCAGCCCTCCAGCCTGCCAGTTCCTGTCGAACCGTCCAACCCATGCCAGCATGGAAAACAGACGTTAAATGATGACGACGACGATGATGATGGTGATGATGATAAACAGCATTCTGATCACGGATCTCAAAGGACTAACTAATGCGCATGGCGCTGCTCCTTCATCCAGACCCAGCAAGTAAAAATAAAATAAATAAATAAAATGAGACCGCAGCTAAACACTAGGCCTTAAAATGAATCCCCTCCTGGAGCTTAAGAAACGCTTACATCCTTTTTTTTTTTTTTTTCATTGCCTCGCCAAAGGATAGAATGATTCACAACCCCAACTCGTCAGGTGATTTGTAGTATAGCATTCCAAACATAACGTTTAGTCATTCACCTAATCAATTAACGCTGGTAAGCCATGACAGGCTGAGAAAGGTACAATAACTTGCGATTTACGATCAATTGTTAGCCTCAGATTTTGACAGGTTTTGTTGTCTAACAAACGAAGATGATGAACTGAAAGAAAACATCACAATTTTAGATGGAAAAGGGGTCAAAATTCCATGAGAGAGAGTTAAGGGTTGTGAAGGGGTGCTACTGTTTAATGCCAGAATACCACCACCCGCCACAGCCGTTCAAGAATTTGGACCTGGAGATCTCCATTTCCAGCGACTTCGAGGGCCACCTCCCAGTGGTGTCGGGCGTCAAGACGACCAAAGTTTTTTTTTTTTTTTCCAAGGTCTTGGGTCTCTCGCCCCCTAAGCCCTAGACCATCACCTAATCACCCTTACCCATCTTGTTGCTTAACAACAACAACCACCACCCGGCACAGCAGAACTATGATCAAAGGCTTTCCAGAGTGACCATCGCATACTTTTTTCTTCTCAGGAATGGAATATTTAAGACTACATTATCCAATGGGGGTAGAGGAAGTCAAACAATACTTTATGGAATCTAGAAGGCAGAAAGTGTACAAAAATCTCTCGTGGAAGCGCCATCCAACCAAAATGCAAATATATGGGAAACTACCACCTGTGTCATCTCTTGTTAAAGGTAGGAGAGTCCAGTTTGCTGGACATTGTTGTAGAGCTGAAAAAGAAGTAATTTCTCCTCTTCTCCTCTGGAAGCCATCTACTCGCAATACCAGAGGGCGCACACTCTCCTACCCTGATGTAATCTCCAGGGATACAGGCATCCAGCAACAGGACCTCCGTAATGCTATGATGGACCGTGAAGTCTGGCGTAACAGTAAATTCCATTGTCTCGACCACGGTCGAACAATGATGATGATGATGTATGTGTGTTATCGTTAAAGGCGCAAAATTATGATTATTGAACGATAACTGATGAAGAAGGAGCATGTCCCTGTCTTGTGAGTGAACTTTCCGTTTGTCCCTTTGTCGCCCTTCTGCGCAATTTTTGAATCCTAAAATGTTTATTGGGTTTCAGGGTTTCAAAACCAAAACAGAATTCCCTGTACTCTCACTACAAAATGGGTGTTATTTCCAAGAGATTTAGTTACTATTTCTAGCAGGTCTAGCATGGGCGAGAGGTGGGAGAGACAAAGATTGAAACGGTGGGGCGTGGGGACAAATTAAAATGATTTTAAACCTTTTTAATTCATCCAACACCAAGGCGAAGAAAGAAGGGTTACATGGAACCAAACCCTGATTTTTGGATTCTCATTAATAGAGGGGGGAAAAGGTTATTATTCCAATAAAATTTTGCGATGAGGGGCTGGGATACGTCGTTGGATCGTAACGAACGGTTGATTTCTCTGAGGTCCAAATATCAACAGGAATTCAATTAAAATAAATCATCGGAAACACAGACTTCACTTAAAATCGATTATACATCAATATTTACACGACGAAGCCAGGCCTTTGTGGCAGAGAAAGATAGAATTGGCCAGTCGACTGGACAAAAATAGCAGCGAAATAACACGATGTCATCTTAAATTAAGTAAAAAAAAAAAAACAATGGAAGATACAAAACGATACAAAGGTCATGACTGACCCCTAAATCTGCTGGAACAGGGACCTAATACTGAACTCTCTTTTACTCTTTTACTTGTTTCAGTCATGTGACTGTGGCCATGCTGGAGCACCGCCTTTAATCGATCAAATCGACCCCAGGACTTATTCTTTGTAAGCCTAGTACTTATTTTATCGGGCTCCTTTTTTGCCGAACCGCTAAGAACATGAACAATAACCCAAACACACACATACATTTGGGGATAAATTGCCTTCGTTTTTGATGTTCATGTTGCTGTTGTTGTTCTTTAACCCTAAGCCAACTTTGATGGATCAAAGTTAACCCAACCGTGGTTATCCCATCTATTTAGATATATTGGCCTGTACCGTGTTATTTAAGACAGTACGTCCTGATTTGAGGGAGATTTAGTAGTGATTTCTAGCAGCTCGAGATTCGTAGATTCACTCAATGTTATCTTACAAGGAGTAAGTTCAAAATTAGCTGTTTTTTCTAGCAGATCGTGCGACCTCATAAATTATTTCCGAGTTAACCTAAATGCTATTTAGAATAATGGTGGGAAACATGGCTAAATTTAGTGCAGTATTTGGTCCACTGTTATTAGTTAGTTATGATGAACTAATTTATGTTCATAAACTGTAGTCTGTTTTGTGTTTGACCGTTTTTATTGTTTATTATTAATCATCATTATTATTATTATATGATAATTTATAAATCCCATTACACTCCAATCTTCAAAACTGCACCGGATTTCGTCCACTTATGAAGATATCCGCTGGCAAATACAAGTGCGTGCGTGTGTGTGTAAATGTGTGTGAGAGAGAGAAAGTATGTGTGAGTGTGTGACAGATTTCATTAATATAATCCAAGAGGCAGCCAGTGTATGTGTGTGTGCGTGCGTGCAACAGGTTTCAGTAATAATGTATGTGTGTAATCCAAGATGAGCCAGTCGAAGTCTGCGTGTGTGTAAGCTGTCCAGCTCTGACATACCATTTATGTATCAATGACACACGCTGAAAATGGTGTTAGTGTGACAGGCTGCAATTGGGTTAAATTTTTTCAAAGTACAGACAGAAGGAAACCTTACAGCTAAAATATGTGGTGAGGGCTAAGTCAGTATTTTTAGAATTAAGGTTTTCAAATTCACCGACATCAACTGAACACACACACACACTCTCTCTCTCTTTCTCACATACACACACACACATACAATAATAAAGTTTTCTTACATTGTAACTAACCGTTTCTATTGTAATTTCTTATAGCCTCGAAGTTTGGATGTGAGTAAAGACGACTGTAACTACCCTGAATTGAACTAATATTTTATTTTGTCGACAACAACAGAATGAAAGACAAAGTCGACCCAAGCAGGATTTGAACTTAGAATGTAAAAACAATGAAATGCCACAATCATTTGCTCCACAAAGGCAATATGTTTTTAATATGGACACAAGACCCGAAAATTGAGGGGAAGAAGGAGTTAGGCACTTAAATCGATCCAGACTGGTACTTTATTTTATCGATCCTGAAAGGTAGAAATTTGAACACTAATAATATAATAATAATAATAATAATAATAATAATAATAATAATTATCATTATTATTATTATTATTCCTAATTTTGACACAGGGCCAGTAATTTTGAAGGAGTTGGGGAGCCAGTTGATCTCATCAACCTCATGTACTTGACTGGAACTGTAATTTATCGATCTCCAGAGGGATAAAAGACGAAATTGGACTCTGGCGGAATTTGAACTCTAGTAATCTTTATATATAAAAGAGAAGTTGTGTGTCTGTCTCCTACGATTTAGATTCCTAACTACTCCCACATTTTGCGGTGCAGTTTAACCAAAACCGGGTATCTTATAGTCGTGATTCATATCGAGCCCTTCTGGGTATTAGCGCGCGTCCACGATGAGTCTACGATTTAAAAAAAAAATTACCATAAAATTTTCCCATTTTTTATGCATTTTTTTGCTATTTTTTGGTTATAACTCTCTAAAAATGTTTATATAGTTATTTCCCTTACAAACCCGAGCAACGCCGGGCGATACTTCTAGTAATATATAATGATGATGTCTAACGTTGGCGTAAGGATACACGTTTGGGGAAGAAACGATATCGCCGATTAAATCGATTTATGTACTTGATTGATAACTGTTTTATCGACTCGGGTGAAATTCGAACTCAAAACGAAGAGAACAGTTAAATGATGTGAAGTCATTTCGTCCGACACTCACCCGTTTCTGCCACTTTGCCATCCCTGGCTCGCATACTATTGCTTAATCCCACACAAGAAACGATTGTTGTGGATATTACAGTCGAAATGATGTTGGACTGCAGGTCGAAGATGAAGGATCAGCGGTTCGCATCCCCGTCTGCCAAGAACAATTCACGCGGCAATTTCTGCTAAGAGGTTCACATTTAAAAAAAATGTCTCGGATCTTTTCATTTTGAAGGCCAGATTTTCCTTCAAAATGAAAAGATCAAAAAAAAAAAAAAAACCTCAACCAATTATTGGAGTTCAAGAGGAAGAAGAACCAAGTGACTTGAAAATAACTGAGTAGAATAAGGATGAAATGACTTAAGCACACGTGTAGACTATATCGACATTATATACACTCATGAGAGAGACAGAAAGTGAGTGAGACAGAAGGCGCGAAACGGCTGAGTCAGTACGATATTGGACTTTCAAGATATAGGTCAAAGTATTGAGTTCAAATCTACGGAAAACATGCGGCTGCACTGTTTTAATTGTATTTTATTTCAGATGCCCGGAACATCTGGCAGCATTAGCCAACATAGGTGAGCATAAGATTTTAGGCGGAGCTAAAGAATACGCACTCGTTTTCGAGGTAACCCAAACCCTCGAAAACGAGTGGTGTACATGTTCTTTACTTTCGCCAATATTTTATCCGTCATCAATTAAATGTCATGAAAGCAATCCACTGTTAAATGGTAGAGGGTCTGGTAGAAAACGCCCAGGGACACTTCCTGTATGAAAACTTCACAGTAAAGTTGCTCCTGGCATACTTGATGCAGTGAATGTTATAATTAACAAAGATGACACTATTAGTGGTGGTAATTATTCTTATCTGAGTAATAAAGAGGAAGGAAAATAAACATGATATTTTAATTAAGCTTAATTAAACATGGAAGATAAAACGGGGAGTGAGTAGGTAGGTATCAAGGTGATGCTGATTTGCAGAGTTGTCAGATGTTGTAAATTGGAAAAGATTTGGCTATCACATGGCTCCATCATGGGAATTGCTTTGCCCCTTTAGCAGTGAAGGGCAGGCAGTTTGATCCCATCTGGTGACAATGGTAAAGGAGATTGTGTAAGGCAGCAGTCCCGAACCTTTTTTGCACCATGGGCCAGCTTCATGTAAGATAGTTTCTCCACAGATCAGGGGATAACAAGATACAATAAAGTGCATAATATTTAATTTAATTATTACATGTATAATACATATACAATGCAAAAACCTTCAGCAAACCGTGACAGTGAAATTTGAAAATTTATTCTTTCTGTGTAGCCTGATACCAAATGATCCACAGTTCAGCACTGGTCTGTGGTATGGTCGTTGGGGACCCCTGATGTAGGAGACAAGATTGGAATGACTCAAGACAAACACTCATCTTCAACCATGCCCTCAACAATGACTTCAAGTTACAACTGAAGAGAACTGCAAGGATGGAAAAGGATGTGCTGCCCTCTAGTGAATTTAATGAAAGCTGAGTACAAGTAGCAAAAGTGACCCAAAAGAATGGACTTACTCTCAACAAACAGCTACCGGCTAGTAAATACAGCCAACAGGACCTGTGCCCTTCATAGCCAAGGTGATGTTAGATCTGGGAGTATTTCATCTGGCTCCCATTCTGAAGACCCCTTCCTGACTTCTTCTACATTATTCATAACCAGGTTTCATTCTTCAAAATCAATTTGGCATAAAACCCACTGTTTTTGATCATTTGTCATGTAATGTCATACAATCTGGTATTCTTGTGGCAAATAAAGAAATCATTATCATGTAATCTCCAGGGATACAGGCATCCAGCAACAGGACCTCCGTAATGCCATGATGGACCATGAAGTCTGGCGTAGCATGGTAAATTCCATTGTCTCGACCACGGTCGAACAATGATGATGATGATGAGTAAGAATGTGTACACACACACATATATGTATATACATGTATGTACACATACATAGACGTGCATATACACAAACATCCACACATACATATACAGGGTGCAATGAATAAACTATCGTGTAAATTACGCAAAAATGAAAATAACACTGACATCTTATTTTAACTGATATATTTACCAAAATTACATAAATATATCTTAAAATACTAAAGAGTAAATTTATTCAATAAAATCTCCATTGGCTTCAACCACGGTCTACAGACGACTTCGGAATCTTCTGCAAATCTTCTGGGCGATCTCCTTGCTTAAGTTGGTGAATGCTGCCATAATCCTTACCTTCAGTTCATCTTTGGTGTTACAAGGAGTTTTGATGGTATCTCGCTCAACTGCGCCCCACACATAACAATCAGTGGGGTTGCAGTCTAGGGAGTTAGGTAGCTAGATGTTAGGGGTGATGTGGTAGCAGAAATTGTCTGACAGCCATGACTGGGTTCTCCTGCTTGTGTGGCATGGTGCAGAGTCCTTTTGCCAGACATAGGGTCTTCCAACAGCCACCCTCTTAACCCAGGGCAGCACTACCTCTTCCAGGCACTTGATGTAGGCCTCCGTGTTAAGTCTGAAGCTGTGTGAGAAGATGAATGGAAGCATAACATCAACATCACTAATGATCACCCCAAACACCATGATGTTGACTGGATGTTTGATTTTTATCACTCTCGGTACATGTCCTCAGATTGCACTGTCACCCAATCATTCTAAAATGTTCGTATTGGAGCTTCCAGCATGAATACCAAGCAGTACAGCATGTCGTTTCCAAATTTCTGGCAGAGTGAATTGCATCACGATGCTGTTTTTCTCACAGACGGTGCCCAACTGACCCTACTATATTGTGTAGTCGATTAAGTTATATTGTGTAGGGATTAAGTCGATTACATCGATCCCAGTGCGTAACTGGTACTTATTTATCGACCCCTAAAGGATGAAAGGCAAAGTCGACCTCGGCGGAATTTGAACCCAGAACGTTCTTCTGCCGTTACGTTCTGGGTTCAAATTCCGCCGAGGTCGACTTTGCCTTTCATCCTTTAGGGGTCGATAAATTAAGTACCAGTTACGCACTGGGATCGATGTAATCGACTTAATCCCTTTGTCTGTCCTTGTTTGTCCCCTCTGTGTTTAGCCCCTTGTGGGTAGTAAAGAAATATATATTGTGTAGTTGACAAAATCAAAAACAAACAATGCACATGTACGAAATTCCAAATATAAAATGGCATCAATTTACCCATCACACCCTGTAATATATAAACATACACAAGAGTATATACATATACACTTATAAGTATATACAATATAAACATATAATTCATATACATATGTATATTCATATACAGACATCTAGTCATACATATAAATATTTACATATATCCACAGGTGTATACAGAGATGAGGGCACTAATGAATATATCACAATATAAAATAGTATAACAGTTTTTAGAAAGCTTCTATTAACCATTTTGGCCCCACTCCTCATATGAAACACACTTCCTATTTTAAAGCAATCTAAATTAAAACCTTCATCAAAATTCCATGCTAATTTCATAATGACAAAATCATATTAGACATTCTGCTTATATTTCAATTAATAGTGAAATTAATGAAGTAATTTCTTCATTATTTTCAAAACTAACTGAAACAAAAGCTGTGTATTTCAACCAAAATGCAGAAACAAAAAGGTTAACTCATGTGATTAGTAAACAAAATCTCCCTCTGAGGACATTAGATCCATTTCTACGCTGGATTTATATTTTTCAAAAGTTTCAACTGTTTTTATTGGAGTTACCTCTCCAGTTTTTTAAATATTAGATGCTTTTGTAGGGAGTTTTCACCTACCAACTGCACGGATATTTCTAATAATTGATGTTTTTCATTTCAACGCATTATCTATGTAAGGAACTCGTACATTTAAATTTAGGTAGCTGATTCCACTTCTTTGAGAGTTCAAACTACATTCAGGTCTTTTACATTTTAGGTGTGGCTGTGTGGTAAGAAGCTTGCTTCCCAACCACACCATTCTGGGTTCAGTTACACTGCACGGCATCTTGGGAAAGTGTCTTCTACTATCGCCCTTGGACGACCAAACCCTTGTAAGTGAATTTGGTTGACAGAAACTGAAAGTAGGGCGGCAAGCTGGCAGAAACGTTAGCACACTGGGCGAAATGCTTAGCGGTATTTCATCCGCCGTTACGTTCTGAGTTCAAATTCTGACGAGGTCGACTTTGCCTTTCATCCTTTCGGGGTCGATAAATTAAGTACTAGTTACGCACTGGGGTTGATGTAATTGACTCAATCCCTTTGTCTGTCCAAGTTTGTCTCCTCTATGTTTAGCCCCTTGTGGGTAGTAAAGAAATAGGCATTTTGTCTGCCGTTACATTCTGAGTTCAAATTCTGCCGAGGTCGACTTTGCCTTTCATCCTTTCGGGGTCGATAAATTAAGTGCCAGTTACGCACTGGGGTTGATGTAATTGACTTAATCCCTTTGTCTGTCCAAGTTTGTCTCCTCTATGTTTAGTCCCTTGAGGGCTATAAAGAAATAAGAAACTGAAAGAAGCTCATCAACATTATCGTCATACATCCACTTTCCATACTAGCATGGGCAGGATGGTTCGACAGGGAACCAGCAAGATGCAGAGCTGCACTGAGTTCCAATGTCACTTTGGTATGGGTTCTACGGCTAGATGCCCTTCCTAATGCCAACCATTTTACAGAGTGGACTCTCTTACTCTTTACTCTTTTACTCGTTTCAGTCATTTGACTGCGGCCATGCTGGAGCACCGCCTTTAATCGAGCAACTCGACCCCGGGACTTTTTCTTTTGTAAGCCCAGTACTTATTCTATCGGTCTCTTTTGCCGAACCGCTAGGTTACGGGGACATAAACACACCAGCATCGGTTGTCAAGCAATGCTAGGGGACAAACACAGACACACACACGCATATATATATATATACATATATAGGACGGACTTCTTTCAGTTTCCGTCTACCAAATCCACTCACAAGGCTTTGGTCGGCCCGAGGCTATAGTAGAAGACACTTACCCAAGGTGCCACGCGGTGGGACTGAACCCGGAACCATGTGGTTGGTAGACAAGCTACTTACCACACAGCCACTCCTGCCTGCTTTTTCTCATTTACCAAGACTGGTGAGATTCTCATGCAATTCGCAAGACAGAAAAGAACAAAAATGCATTTCTGCTGTTGTGTGTGTGTGTGTGTGTTTGTCCCTCCCTAACCACTGCTAGACAACTGGCGTTGGTTTGTTTATGTCCCCACAACTTAGCGGTTCAGCATAAGTACCAGACATACAATAAGCACCAGGCTTATTTATTCTATCAAATAACATTAATTTCTAATATTCGGGCAAGCTCATTATTTTTTTTTTGGGGGGGGGGGAGTCAGTTTTATTCTAGATCTCCACTAGTACTTCCATGCATGACTGACCCAAATATTTTCCAGGGATAAAGAATTTAAGAGGTAGGCCCTTCCCTTAAGATGATAGTGTGTCGTTTTGAGACATGGCTGCTATTTCTAGCAGATAGTGCGACCACGTAGAGGCTACCCTGTTGCCTGAGGTTGATAATTCCCTTCCTAAATCAATCCTGATCTAATTATCTATAATGCTTATAGTAGTAGTGGCGGTGGTAGTAGTAGTAGTAGTGGTGTGGTGGTAGTAGTAGTAGTAGTAGTGGTGGTGGTAGTAGTAGTAGTAGTAGTAGTTCCCAGAGTAATTTTCGGGATTTATTATAAATAAACCCTCAGAAATTTTGGAGTTTATTAATTTACATGGAATGAGGAAGCATACCAGACATAACAGCCTGTTATACATACATCCACATATACATACAAATATATAACATGTTGCTTGCTATGTATATGCACACACACACACACACACATTATACATGCATGTATATGTGTGTGTGTATGGACACATATATACATATTTGTATTTTGATTATATATATACATTAATACACAGACAAGCTTATTTGTATTACAGACAGACAGACAGACAGACAGACAGACAGACAGACAGATAGATAGATAGATAGATAGATAGATAGATAGATAGATAGATAGATAGAGAGAAAGACAGACAGACAGACACTCACACGCATGTGTGTGTGTGTGTGTGGAAGAGAGATAAAGAGAGAGTTTGTGTGATGCTAAAAAGGAAAGACTTGAAAATAGAGTCATTCGGCATCCTGAACTAACAATAAAAATTAAAATAATAATAATAATAATAATAAAAAGAACTACTTGTTAGGGAGGGAATAGTGTTTTGTAGTGTCTGTGTGTTTTAATAAACAATGTAATAATCCATTGGAGTATTTAGAGAAAGAGACGGAAAGGAGAACTATTTAAAGAGCTATGAAACGATAAAAAGAGAAGTTGGAGTTAATGAGGTAGGAAAGAGGGAGAGAGAGAGTGAGAGGGTTGATAGATGGATAGACGGAGAGAAAGAGAGAGAGAGAGTGAGTGAGTGAAGGGGAGGAGTGAATTGTAAATGAATTTCCTACATCCCCTATCTTTTCATTCATAGTAGTTTTCCGAATCCCGATTCATGTTGAGCAGACCCTTACCACACAGCAACAAAAGCACCCACTCCAACACTGCAGTGAAAAAGTGCATAGGTGCAGAGGCTCCCTCTCTCTCTCTCTCTCTCTACGCATGTTTGTGTGTGTGTGTATATATATATATATATACACTTGTTGTATTCATTCTTGTTGCTTATTTTGATTATAATGACCCAACGGATTTTTATGGATAACACCATACAGAATTCTGGTGCATCTAAATTAAGTACCATATTCATTTGAATCTAAATTTTTGCTGAACTTATATATATATATATATATATATACATACACACACACACAAACACAATTTCTTCTGGTTATAAGTGTGTGTGTGTGTGTGTATGTGTCTATTTACAAACGTGTATGTGTGCGAGTGGGGTTGGTTAGGTTACATGGGCTGCTGCTGCTGTTCTCAAAACCGTTGTGTGGAGCCCGCCGTTCTCTTTTAGCTGCAACTGGCATCTTTTATTACCAATATTTTCAGCAACATGTAGGCTAACACAGAAGGTTCAAAGTCGCCGTCGTCACTTCCTCCACCCTAACCACCAACATTAAACATATGCTCATACAAATTTATGCGATTGCATACACACACACACACACACACACACACGAGATGTGGAGCATATATATATATAAATATACACACATGTTCATACAAACTGTTGCTCATATGCATGTGTGTGTGTGTGTGTGTTACTCTTTTACTCCTTTACTTGTTTCAGGCATTTGACTGCGGCCATGCTGGAGCACCGCCTCTAGTCGAGCAAATCGACCCCAGGACTTATTCATTGTAAGTCTAGTACTTATTCTATCGGTCTCTTTTGCCGAACAGCTAAGTGACGGGGACGTAAACACACCAGCATCGGTTGTCAAGCAATGCTAGGGGGGCAAACACAGACACACAACCATACACACACACACACACACACACACACACACACATATATATACATATATGAGACGGGCTTCTTTCAGTTTCCGTCTACCAAATCCATTCACAAGGCTTGTGTGTGTAACATTTTATATATATACATACACACACATATGTATGTATCCATGTATAATGCCATCGTCGTTGTCGTCTTAACGTCTACTTTTCTATGCTTGCATTGGTTAGAAGGAACTCATTGAGGTGGATTTTCTACGGCCGCTTGCCCTTCCTGTCGCCAATGCTCACCCGATTCCAAGCAAGGTAATATTTACCCATGGCCAATCATGTTTTTCACAGAAAACTGGAAACGAATAATATCACTTGTCTTATGGTGTCGCTCATTCACAGCTACCCTGAGATGTAAAAACAAGAGTACACACAAAGACATGCACGTCACTGTATCAGTCTGAGAATCAGACGTTGTTAAACACTGCTGGCCACAATGCACTTCAAAACATTGTAGCTTTTGAATGATGCCACCCTAATGGCTAGACAGGAAGGCAGGCCAACATTATCTCTGAATGGAATTCTAGTCCATCAGAGAGTTACCTACTTACAACTAGGTGAAATACATATATATATATATATTACGGAGATGTACTTGCATAGCAAGTGACTTGATCTGAGATCGTGTGCTGGAATGAAAACAATTGCAGCATGGAAGGTGTTTATAAGCCATTTAAGAAACACACAAAACCGTTAGATTCACTTCAACATTTAAATTTAATTTGTCAGAATATTTTCGTCGCTTTGAGACTGCGACCTGTTCACTGACAAAGCTTCGTGCTGCATCATATGTAAATATATATATACTCTATTGAAAAGCACCAGAAATATCACAAAAACTGTTATTCAGAGTTTCATGTTCTCGTTCATCGAACAGTTTTGCTTAGACGAACAGGAACGTGAAACTCTGAGTAATAGTTTTTGTGATATTTCTGCTGCTTTTCCATAAAACATGTTACTCTACCTCTGGTATTCGAGTATTATTTTTTCCACCTTGTTTCGCATTTATGTACTTACTCCGATATATATATATATATATATATATGTATATATGTATATATCATCATCATCGTTTAATGTCCGTTTTCCATGCTAGCATGGGTTGGACGGTTCAACCGGGGTCTGGGAAGCCAGGAGGCTGCACCAGGCTCCAGTCTGATCTGGCAGTACATCTACAGCTGGATGCCCTTCCTAACGCCAACCACTCCGTGAGTGTAGTAGGTACTTTTTACGTGCCACCGACACAGGGGCCAGAGTAGGCTGGCAAACGGCCACGATCGGTTGGTGCTTTTACATGTCACCAACACGGACACTAGTCAGTCGGTGCTGGCATCTGCCACATTCGGATGGTGCTTTTTACATGTCACCGGCACGGGTATCTTAACTACAATTTCCATTCGATTCTTATTTTGGAAATTGTAGTTAAGATACCCATACCGGTGACACGTAATATATATATATATATATATATATATATATATATATATATATATATATATCATCATCATCATCATCATTTAACGTCCGTTTTCCGTGCTAGCACGGGTTGGACGGTTTGACCGGGGTCTGGGAAGCCAGGAGGCTGCACCAGGCTCCAGTCTGATCTGGCAGTGTTTCTACAGCTGGATGCCCTTCCTAACGCCAACCACTCCGTAGTGTAGTGGGTGCTTTTTACGTGCCACCGGCACAGGTGCCAGGGGAGTCTGGCAGTGGCCATGAACGGTTGGTGCTTTTTACGTGCCACAGGCACAGAAGCCAGTCATGCAAGGAAGTCCAGTTTAAAGGATTTTATTACTAAATTTTAGGTATCCAACATTATTCTACAGATTTGTTTTTGCTGGCCCTACACTGCAATGTCCCCATATATATATTGAACACCATTTCATCAAGTCATTTACACATAGGCTAAGATTGAAAACTAGCAAATATCGATTGCTACAAAAATTGATAGCTAAAACCTATACACACACTGACACAAGAGGAGGTGCTGAAAAGTTCCTGGGTATCATGAAAGGCCTGGCTGGAGGCCCAGCTTTCCAAGTTCTTTTACAGGGCTTAGAAAAACTGAAGGATCACTGCAATATAAGTGTGTGAATCTGAGAGGGTAATGTGATAAATTAAATAATTAACCCCCTTTGCTTGCGAAGACATATTGGGGAAATCGAAATCGAATTGAACCAGCCAGGATCCCTGGTCTGGTGGTACGTAAAAAGCACTATCCGACTCGTGGCTGATGCCAGTGCCGCCTCGACTGGCTTCCGTGCCGGTGGCACATAAAATACACCAATCCGACCGTGGCCGTTGCCAGCCTCGCCTGGCACCTGTGCAGGTGGCACGTAAAAAGCACCCACTACACTCACGGAGCCTGGTGCAGCCTTCTGGCTTCCCAGATCCCCGGTCAAACCGTCCAACCCATGCTAGCACGGAAAACGGACGTTAAACGATGATGATGATGGTCCTCTTGTATTTTCTTTTACCCGAAGCCAGGAACTTCTCAGCATCCCTCATATATATATATATTTATTGCCCACAGGGAGCTAAACGTAGAGGGGACAAACAAGGACAGACAAGGGGATTAAGTCGATTACATCGACCCCAGTGATTAACAGGTACTTGTTTTAATCGACCCCAAAAGGATGAAAGGCAAAGTCAACCTTGGCGAAATTCGAACTCAGGACGTAACGGCAGACAAAATACTGCTACCGTTTCTGCCAGCTCAAACACATACGACTGGATGCCCTCAGCAGGTAACAATTGTTCTGCCCAGGTTTCAGCTCTTATTGTTAAATCTCATATTCACCCGGGGTCCTGCGCAGGCTGATGCTGTCTATAAGATAAAAGCACATCAAAAATGAGAAGGAAAAAAAAGACATGGGTTTGGACATGGTACCCCTTTAGTTCATTTGCTATGGTTCAGTATTCATTAGCACAGAATGTCATCCTATAAATGCAATCCCCAGATGCACTTCATGAAGGCAATGTGTACAAACAAACACATTCTCAAAATAGGAAATACACATGCATATATATGTTTATGAATATCAACATAATGGTTCTTTTAGTGCTCATCTGACTAATCCATTCACAAGGTACCATAGAAAACACTTGCTTGGAACTACAAAGGATTCATCATCTTAACATCACAGCCATGTGTTATAGGCACAAGAATGGTGGTGTGGTAAGAAGTTTGATTCCCTACCACATGGTGCCTTGAGCAAGTATCTTCCACTCTAACCCCTGCCCAACCAAAGCCTTGTGAGTGGATTTGGTATACAGAAACTGAAAGACGTCATCATGTATGTATGTATGATTCGAAATGTGACTGCGTGTGTACCGTTGGCGATTTTTTTTCTCTGTCTTCCCTTCTCCTATGTTTCTGATGAAGAGCTCCGCTCGAAACGGTATGTGTGTGTCTGTGTTTGTCCTCCCAACATCGCTTGACAACTGATGCTGGTGTGTTTACATCCCCATAACTTAGCGGTTCGGCAGAAAAGAGACCAATAGAATAAGTACTAGGCTTACAAAGAATAAGTCTTGGGGTCAATTTTCTCGACTAAAGATGGTGCCCTAGCATGGCCACGGTCAAATGACTGAAACAAGTAAAAGAGTGTGTGTGTGTATCATACCCCTTTAGTTCATTTGTTTGTGTGTGTGTGTTTTTGCATCCGTGTTTGCCCCCATCCACTGCTTGACAACTGGTGTTGGTGTGTTTACATTCCCATAACTTAGCTGTTTGGCAAAAGAGATTGATAGAGTAAATAACAGGCTTTAAAAAAATAAGTAGTGGGGTTAATTTGTTTGACTAAAATTCTTCTAGGCTGTACCCCAGGATGGCCACAGTCTAAAAACTGAAACAACATATATATATGTGTATGTGTGTGTGTGTGTATGCATATATATATCTTGTGAGTGGATTTGGTAGATGGAAACTGAAAGAAGCCTGTCGTATATATGTATATATATGTATGTGTTTGTGTGTCTGTGTTTGTCCCCCCAACATCGCTTGACAACCGATGCTGGTGTGTTTATGTCCCCGTCACTTAGTGGTTCAGCAAAAGAGACTGATAGAATAAGTACTGGGCTTACAAAGAATAAGTCCCGGCGTCGATTTGCTCGACTAAAGGCGGTGCTCCAGCATGGCCGCAGTCAAATGACTGAAACAAGTAAAAGAGTAAAAAGAGTATATATATATATATATATACACACACATACACACGTGTATGTGTGTATGTGCATGCACATATAACATTTATTCAATGCTTAGCCTGCCTGAGTAGCTCCTTGGTTAACCTACCTCATTCCTAACCTTCAGGTCTCCTAGTCACCTGGAGACAAGGAAGGAGAAATTCTGAGTAATGATTCCACTCTAGACTCACCTTTGAATAAATGTTATCCCACTTGACAGTATTGTGCAGCTTTCTCTGCAGCATTATAACATTGACACCTGTGTGTGTGCGTGTGTGTGTGAATGTTTATATTACTGTCCAATTGCCTTGACATCATGTGATAGCAGAGTGCTGCGGTCAAGCAGGCAGTTGTCATTCATTTCCAATTTCCTGCGAAAACATGTCTGGTCAAGGTGAAATATAACTTGGAAATGAGCAAAGGTTGGGAACAGGGAAGGCATCCATCTATCTGTAGTAAAATCCACCGCAACGAAAATATGCCTGATCTATGCAAGCATGGAAGAGTGGACATTGTGATGATGATGATGATGATGGTAACTCCATGCTAATTAGATGAAATTTTAATAAGGAATGTGGCTTCGTCTATTGTCTAATGATAATGTAGATTTGCTTGTATCATACACCTGTGTGTTTTACTCAATTTATCTTTCATTCTTCGTGGCCAATTGCAATTTATGGAATGGCTTCACAAGAAGCTGTCTCTACACTATCTGAAGAAACAAAGAATCATAGAAACATCCTGATGTCCTGGAAGATTACACTAACATAAATATACACCCATTTTTCTTTACAGGAATATATCTGAGATTCATTTATTTCTTGCATATTTATTTCAGATTATGCATATTGATCATAACCTCAACTAATTAGATGTTGAGCACCTTCAGAGAATAACTGCTTCAATAAAATTTGGAAGATGTACCTAGTGAAGCTCATATTGAGGTTAGCTATGCACACACACACACATAATGGCCTTCACTTCAAGAAAGTTGCTGGCCTCATACCTCTACCATTCAGTTACCCTGCTCCATTAATCTTTCCATCTTTAATTCCAACTTCCTATATGTACATGCACTCCCTGCACCGTCCTTTCTACCCCCAGAATATTGCACCCCCCCCCCTGCAAGAGTTTGTCTGTGGTCCTTTAAACAGAACATTTAGCACCAGCCATCCCTACTCCCACCCCTGCAACCCCCACCACCCTACTTCACTAGTCTTGAAGGTCTGCTGTGGACAATGGTACCAGATTCTTCTTCAGAATCAACAAATAAAAATATACATCTTTTACTTGTATCAGTCATTAGACTGCGGCCAAGCTGGAACACTGCATCGAACGGTTTTAGTTGAACAAATCGACCCAAATATTTTTTTCACTTCCTCTATCGGTGTCTCTTTGCTGAACCGCTAAGTTAGGGATACGTAAACAAAACAATGCCGGTTGCAAGTGGCAATGGTGGGGAGACAAACATAAAAACACACACAGATAATATTTACAACAGGCTTCTTTCAGTTTCCATCTACCAAGTCTTTGGTCGGCCCAGGGCTATAGTAGAAAGCAATGGAACTGAACCCGAAACCGTATGGTTGGGAAGCAAGCTACCTACCACACAGTCAAAACCTGCGCCTGTTTCATGTGTGTGTGTGTGTGTGTGTACTATGTATATTTAAACATATAAATATACATATATTTGTATAATATGTATATGATGTGTATATATATATATGTACTATGTCAGTATATACATATATACATACATTAAGTGTGTGTGTGCTGTTTATTTATATACATACGACAGTTTGCATAAAGATGAACGATAGCTATGTATATACATATGTACACAAATATTTCAAACAAGGAAAATAATTACATAAATCCAGATATACAATACACATATACATACATGTAGGCATATATTTTCATACACGTGTATGTGTTTTTAGGTGTATACATGTGTGCGTGTATGGTTATATACACTGGCTGATACTAACATTGCTCACACACACAGGCATACATACATTGGTAGGCAGCTATACACACATTAACCGTTGCATATAAACATAGTTACACAAATTATAATGGTCGAGACATACATACATACACACTCATGGATGTGTGCGCACCTACACATTGAGAGGCACACGTACACAGCAATACCGACTGAATCATACACACATACACACACACATAAAGCATACAAACAGACGTACAATAACACATACTGACATATGCACGCATACATATGTACACTCAGAGACAAATAGACATAGAATGTATGCACACACGCACAGAGAAGCATACACACACTGAGGAATACATATAGACAAGCATACATAGACATGTAAACACACGGGCATACTTATAAACATGTACAAACACACACACACACACACACAGAGCCATACATATACACAAGCATATATAGAGAGATGTAGAAACAGGAATACATATAAATATGTAGATAGAGTTATACATGGACATATACAAATACACAAAGCCATACATGTAGAAAAGTATACATACACACACGCATACATGGTATACATATTGTCATGTACACAAAAACTTAGAGAGGTTTGCGTCCAAACCCTTCTTCACACATGCAGGTGTATGCGTGTGGTGCATTTGACTAACGCCATCGCTGTGTGTGTATACAGAACATCAGGACGGGTGGATGTGACAAGAACCTTCTTTCACAGCCAATATGTGGACAGAGAGAATTGGATATAGGAGACGATGATGGTTGGTTCGAAGAACATTACAGACATATGAATAAATTTTACAGCAACGGCAG
Organism: Octopus sinensis; assembly: GCF_006345805.1. Classification (NCBI taxonomy): domain Eukaryota; kingdom Metazoa; phylum Mollusca; class Cephalopoda; order Octopoda; family Octopodidae; genus Octopus; species Octopus sinensis. Next base: position 25,168,725 of record NC_043019.1, on the reverse strand, counting down.
GAAAAAGTAAAAGAAAACAAAAAGACCCCGTATATACATGCATCAAATACCCAAATTAACTGTATATTAATTAATTTCAATACATCATGTACACGTTAATATTTACATATTATACACAAATTAACATGTATACATTATACATACGAATAGTATACCCGTCTTCCATCTATCAACTGAAATTCTTCTACAGCTATTTACAAAATAATCACACCGACCACTTATACGAAATGCAACTATATAACTGGTGTGTGAGTGTATATATTTATGTGTAATATATATATATTATATATATATATATATTATTATCTCTTTGGAACTAATGTACCCTCTCTTGTATTATATGTATAGAACTGGGTATATGTAAATGAATTTAATTATGTATGTATGTATGTATGTATGTATGTATGTATAGCGTTGGAAGTTTGTAAAGAGAAGCGAAAAAGGAGGCAGGTAAAAAAAAAAACTACCTCAAAGTGTTAGAAATAGTGGTAGAGGATGAATGTGGGGCCCAGCGTTTTTACCCCCTGCCTTAACCCTTATCAGCTCCTTCAGCGGCTGCAGTGAACCTAAGAGGGGAGAGAAAAAAACGAGCACCTTAACACCTACTTGATCGTTAAAAAGGAGGTGGGTACATAACACACAGACGGCTGTATAGTTAGAGATGATAAATAGATGTGTGTATGATATATATATATATATATATATATATATATACATATATGATATATATATACATACGTGTATACAAACATTTCTCCAATCGAAATTACTGTTTAAAACAGTTCTAAACGAAATATGGTGTAATATTAAGAATTAACAGAAGAAAAATTATGTATTACTCATAATGATAATAAAGAAACGATTATTGTTCTCGCAATAATAAGGGTGAATTTTAGAATCTGGCTAAATTATTTTAAAACAATAAACGAAGCAGGGACTTACCAATTAAATATCATATATATATATGTATGTATATATATGTATATATATATCACTATGTAAATCCTTAATTAAATGACGCCAGTGCGTGCAGCAGAAACATTATAAACGACAATGTGATGTGTGTGCGTGTATGTGTGTGTGTGAGTAGTTCCACACTCACCGTCGTCATCTCTTCCTCTTACTCCTCCCACTCTCAGCCACTACTACTATTTCTCTTTCGACAGAAACTACTGATTATACTTACGAAACTGAGCGACGGCCCTTTAAGATGCCACTACTTCTTTTTCTCCTCCTCTCACCTACACCCACTACACACTTTCCGTTACACGCACACACACACACATATATATATGTATATTTATATATAAAGATATGTATGTATGTATGTGTTAGTCTGTCTCTCTCTCCTCTCTCTCCCTCCCTCGTTCCTTTCATCTTCTTCATACAATTGCTTCGTTTCCTCTTTTCTCCCATACAACTCTTCATTTTTTTTCAAAATATTCAACCACTTTTCATTTTCTTTCATTCTTTTCCCTCTCTGCACACACACACACACACATACACACACACACACACATACATACATACACACATATGTCTGTGTGCGTGTGTAGTTGGTGATGTTTAGTTTATTATAGTTAATTACATTATTACAGTGAAATTATTATCATTTTTTTTTTTCATAATTATATTAAATTCTTTGCTAATAACCTTTGCACAAAGAAATATTTCCTATATCTACGAAATGTATGTCCGTGTGTGTATAAACACATATATGGGGTTTATAATTTATGCTTATTACTCACACACTATACATACATACATACACACACATACATACATACATACATACATACATACACACACACACACACACATACATACATACATACATACATACACACATACACACACACACATACATACATACATACGTATTGGGTTTTTTTATGTATTGTTATTTAACCCTGGGTCAGCGCGGATCAATCAAATCTTTGATGAAAGGGATTTCAACTGTAAACAACCCGCTATTTTGCGAGCTACCTCGGGACTTCACATATACGACAGAAAGGATATGATTTAAGGAAGACTTAGTTGTTATTTCTAGCAGGTCAGGCGACCACGTCGAAGCGCCACGTTTAGCTCCAGGTCAATACTTATTAAATAGACGGTGGTAGGGTCATGGCGTTCCAGGCACGACCCCTACCACCGCCGTCATTTATTCAGGCTTCGTGTATCTAGGAAGGATTACGTTATCCAGTCAAGTCATGTGGGATTTTGTGAATAGTTGACTGCTGTTTCTCGCATTCTGAGCGACCATGCTCCTAGAGGCTCCCATGTCGGTTCGTCCGTCGTTATGTTGTATTAACGATGGTGTTTATTTTCGCTATATCTCTCTTCCATCCATCTCTTTCTTCTCAAACATGCCACGCTCTTACAACTACTACTAGGAAGCGTCGCCATCATGACCCCTGACCTCTACTCTCTTTCTCTCTCTATGTATGTGTCTCTGTATGTGTGTCTCTGTGCGTCTGCCCTCTCTCTCATATCTATCTATCTATCTATCTATCGTGTCTTGCCGTTTTATTCTGCTTCTTATTTCTTTTTTTTTCTTTTCAAATTACATGTTTTTCTTTTTCTTTATTCATTCTGAGTTGATCTTTTTCGTGCGTCTTTCTTTCAAATCCTTCGATATTGTGTGCATACATACCTAGGGGAACACTCTTGTATTCATACACACACACGTCCATCCACACACAGCTATAACAACATACATACAATCCGTTACTATTGCATTATATCTGGCACTGCATCTGTTATTTGATATTTAAATTTATTTCCATTCTTTCTCTAGTTTTTCTCTTCGTCTTTCTCTCTTCTTAAGAATCGATCTTATCTTCTCTTTCAATTTACATGTCGGCTTTTTCTAACTTCCTTCTTCTGTACTTTCTTTCTCTCGGTTACTATTTCTCTCTCTCATTCTTTGTAGCTATATTATAATTTCTTTATAGCAATCCACCTGTTCCACTACGACTGACTTTTCTTTCTTTCTTTCTTTCTTTCCCTCTCTCTCTCTCTCTCTCTATCTATCTATCTCTCTCTATCTATCTATCTATTTATCATTGTCTATCAAAGTAACTATCTACCAACCGAAAGATGTATCAATCCATCTATCTATTCATGTCTCTGTGTACCTGTTTATCTATCTATCTATCTATCTATCTATATACCGGAGTAAACACATATCTCTCTCTCTATATATATATATATGTGTGTGTGTGTGTATATATATATGTGTATATCTGTTCTGTATTCTCTACTCTCTGCAACACACACCTATCTACCAACGTGTGCGTTTGTGTGCGTATACACACACGTATATATATATATATATATATATATATACAATATATCAGCTTACCTAGTTACCAACTTGTATACCTCTACCCAGCCACCCACTGCCTATCTACCAATTCATCTTCTTACCTACCTACCTACTTTTCTACCCATCCATCTATCTATCTATTGATCTCGCTATTTTCATTCATTCATGTTGAACCCCTTCTCCCCTATATCAGTTCACACAGACTTGTAGACATTCTCTTAGTGTCATTCTTATTGCCTGTCACCTATCTCTCTCTCTCTCTCTCTCTCTCTCTCTCTCTCTCTCTCTTTTTACATTGTCACTCTATCATTTCCCTCCACACGAACCAATTAATAATGTTTGGAGAAGCTAGCATGTGAAACATCACAAGATCTCCTCTCTCTCTCCACTATTTTCACCAACACAGATGCTTCCTTATATCTTTCTCTTTACCTTTACTATCTATCAATCTCCTTATCTATCTACCCATCTATCTATCTATCTATCTATCTATCTATCTATCTATCTATCTATCTATCTATCTATCTATCTATGTCTGTCTATCTATCTATCTATCTATCTATCTATCTATCTATCTATCTATATATGTCTGTCTATCTATCTATCTATCTATCTATCTATCTATCTATCTATCTATCTATCTATCTATCTATCTATTTATCTGTCTAGCTAGCTGTCTCTATCTACCTAGTTTTCTATATATCTACCTAACCCTCTAACTACCCAGCTTTCTCTCTTTCTGTCTCTCAATCTACCCAGCTTTCTCTTTTTCTCTCTTTTTTTCCTTTTCCCCTTCTCACTTTCTCTCTTTATCTACCCAACTGTCTTTCTCTCACTTTCTCTCTCTCTCTCAATTTACCTATCCAACTTTTTTCCCTTTTCTTTCTTGTGTTCGCTATTTCCCCCTCTCTCTCTCCCTCTTTATCCACACGTTCCTCTATATATTTCGTCCTTCTTCTAAGTCTCTATCACTTTCTCTTTCACTTCTCTATCTCTTCTCCACCTTTTCCTTTTCTCTCACAATTATGGTTTCCTTCTTTCTCCCCCTTTTATTCCCACCATCACTTTTTTTCTGAACATTTTCCTTTGACATCCCACCTCTCTATTTATACATATAACGTGTGCGTGCATGTGTGTGTGTGTGTGTACAATGTGTATAGTGTTATACAGTGTGTATGTCTATATATAATCTGTATATATGTGTCTATAATGTACGCATCTATGTGTGTATAGAGTAAGCATATATGTGTCTATAATGCGTGTGCACATGTGTGTGTGTATATATATATATATATATATATTATATATTATATATATATCGGTATTCTTTCGACATATATATATATATATATATATATATATATATATATATTATATATATATATATATATATATATATATATATATATATTAATATATATATCTTTTATCTTTTACTAGTTCAGTCATTAGATTACGGTCATGTTGGGGTACCGCCTTGAATATATATGGTATATATATATATATATATATTATATATATATATTGTGTGGTTGTTGTGTGTCTGTAATTTAATGATTATGTTATAATTATATATATATAATATATATATATATAATATAATATATATATATATATAATTATTATATATATATCTATATATATATGCGTGTGTCTATCCACCTATTTCGATAGCTCCACTCTTTAATTGTCTCCAAAACTCAATCAACTTATCTGTCTCACTCTCTCTCCCTTCCTTACAAACCACCTGCAAGTACATTCTCTCCCCCTCTCTCTCTCTCTCATTCTCTTACTATTCCCTCCCTTCTTTTATCCCCTTCATTATTTCATACCTTCCCATTCCCGCCTTTACTCTCAACTCTCCCTCCCTCCATCTCTCTCTCTCTCTCTTCCTCACACTCTCTTACTCACTATCTATAACGTCTCCCATATCTATATTTTCCCCCATCTCTTCTGCCTCTCTATCAACCCTGCCTTTCCCTTGTCCCTCCCTATCTTTCTCTTAATTCTTTACTTCCACACTCCCTTATCTCACTTTCTCTCTAACATCTCCTACTCCTCTTACTCTCATTCCTCTCTCTTTCTCTCACTCTTTCCCTCTCTTTATCTTCTCTTCTCTCCTATCAACTATTCTTTCCTCTTTCTTGCGAAGCCTTCCTCTTTCCTCTTCCTCACACCTTTCTTCCAAACAACCCCTTCTTCCTATTCATCCACTCTCTCTCCCCCTCTGTCTCTCACTCTCTCCCTCTCTCTCTTATCATGTCCAGTTCAACCCATCTCCTACACACACACACATTATATCAGTGTAGATGCACTTCTTATGTCATTTCATGCCTTGTTGTTATGTAGTTCAAGGAATGCGCGAGATTTGGGCATGTGTGGCTGTGTGGTAAGTAGCTTGCTTACCAACCACATGGTTCCAGGTTCAGTCCCACTGCGTGGCACCTTGGGGAAATGTCTTCTACTATACCTTCGGGCCTACCAAAGCCTTGTGAGTGGATTTGGGAGACAGAAACTGAAAGAAGCCCGTCGTATATATGTATATATATATATATGTATGTATGTATGTATATATGTTTGTGTGTCTGTTTGTCACCACCACCCCCAACATCCCTTGACAACCAATGCTGGTGTGTTTACGTCCCTGTAACTTAGCGGTTCGGCAAAAGAGACCGATAGAATAAGGACTAGGCTCCCAAAGAATAAGTCCTGGGGTCGATTTGCTCGACTAAAGGCAGTGCTCCAGCATGGCTGCAGTCAAATAACTGAAACAAGTAAAAGAGTAAAGGAATATATATATATATCTGTCCCTTTTGCTGTCCTGGTGTTCGTATGCATTCGATCCTTCTTCCAGGAAATCTACGCTTCCAGCTTAGTTTTTCTTGGAGGGCTGGCCGTGATCTAGTAATCTCAAGATTAATCAGCCGAAATTACTACGATGATCCGGTTCTTGACTGAAGACTGAGGGGTTCGAATGTCCTGTCCATGTTTATTGCAATCGTCTTCTATGAGTTATACGTTCTTGTCCATGTTGTATTTTTCTACATACCTTAACATATATTCCAGGCGCCCCGTACCCCCTTTATCATTAATGTGAACACATATTCTTAATAATTGGTACGACTCTCTGTTGTCTCTCTCTCTCTCTCATCATTTTTACTTTCTCTCTATTCATTTCTCTTTCCTCTGATCCTTTGGTCTAGTCTTCCACTACCCTCCTATTTCTTTGTCTCGCTCTGCACTCACAGGTCATTCTTCGACCCCATCCCTTCTCTTCTCTGATTCCTTCTTTCTCTCTCTTCTCTCTTTGTTGCGTTTTGTCCCCTTCTCTCTCTCTTTCTTTTCTTTTCCTCTTCTCTGTCACGTGACTGTTGGCCGAAATCTGCCTTTCAGCTCCTGACCCTCGTCGTGTTAACATCGTTGTTCTTCGTCCGCCGCTATAAAGGCTTTTTCCAATGCGCCAGAGAAAAAATTTGTTGCTTGTTATCAGTCGTAAGACACTTGTTGTTTTCACCGTTAATCTTCTGTATTCATGTTTCTGTATTCCCTTATTGTTTTTTGTTTTTTTATATCTGTCCCTTTTGCTGTCCTGGTTGTCGTATGCATTCGATCCTTCTTCCAGGAAATCTACGCTTCCAGCTTAGTTTTTCTTGGAGGGCTGGCCGTGATCTAGTAATCTCAAGATTAATCAGCCGAAATTACTACGATGATCCGGTTCTTGACTGAAGACTGAGGGGTTCGAATGTCCTGTCCATGTTTATTGCATCGTCTTCTATGAGTTATACGTTCTTGTCCATGTTGTATTTTTCTACATACCTTAACATATATTCCAGGCGCCCCGTACCCCCTTTATCATTAATGTGAACACATATTCTTAATAATTGGTACGACTCTCTGTTTCTCTCCTCTCTCTCTCTTCATTTTTACTTTCTCTCTATTCATCTTCTCTTTCCTCTGATCCTTTGGTCTATCTTCACTACCCCCTCCTATTTCTTTGTCTCGCTCTGCACTCACAGGTCATTCTTCGACACCCATCCCTTCTCTTCTCTGATTCCTTCTTTCTCTCTCTTCTCTCTTTGTTGCGTTTTGTCCCCCTTTTCTTCTCTCTCTCTCTCTTTCTTTTCTTTTCCTCTTCTCTGTCACGTGACTGTTGGCCGAAATCTGCCTTTCAGCTCCTGACCCTCGTCGTGTTAACATCGTTGTTCTCGTCCGCCGCTATAAAGGCTTTTTCCAATGCGCCAGAGAAAAAATTTGTTTGCTTGTTATCAGTCGTAAGACACTTGTTGTTTTCACCGTTAATGCTTCTGTATTTCATGTTTCTGTATTCCCTTTATTGTTTTTTGTTTTTTTATATCTGTCCCTTTTGCTGTCCTGGTGTTCGTATGCATTCGATCCTTCTTCCAGGAAATCTACGCTTCCAGCTTAGTTTTTCTGGAGGGCTGGCCGTGATCTAGTAATCTCAAGATTAATCAGCCGAAATACTACGATGATCCGGTTCTTGACTGAAGACTGAGGGGTTCGAATGTCCTGTCCATGTTTATTGCATCGTCTTCTATGAGTTATACGTTCTTGTCCATGTTGTATTTTTCTACATACCTTACATATATACTTATGTATATATATATATATATATATTTGTACATATATATATATTATAATATTTTTATATAAAATATATATATAGTTGAGTGTGTTGGCGTTAGGAAGGGCATCCAGCTGTAGAAACACTGCCAGATCAGACTGGAGCCTGGAGCAGCCCCTGGCTCCCCAGACCCCGGTCGAACCGTCCAACCCGTGCTAGCACGGAAAACGGACGTTAAACGATGATGATGATGATACATATATATATACATATACATACATAAATATGTATGTAAATATAGATATAGATATATACAACAGGCTTCTTTCAGTTTCCATCAACTAAATCCACTCAAGGCCTTGGTCAGCCCCAAGCTATAGTAGAAGACACTTGCCCAAGGTGGAACTGAACCTTACCACACACCCACACCAGTACCTGCATACACACACACACACACCACATATAGTCATTGTGTGTATTGTGAGAACTGTACAGAATTAGCCAGATCCAGCAAGAATTGCCTGATATTCTCTACTCAGGACTCTTATATTGACCAGCTGGTCAGTGCAGAGCTTGATATTACTTTCAAATTTTCGCACAAGACAAGCAATTTTGGCAGAGAGTGAAAGTTGATTACCTAAACCCCAGTGCTCAACTGCTACTTATTTTATCAGGCGGCGAGCTGGCAGAAACGTTAGCACGCTGGGCGAAATGCTTAACGGTATTTCGCTTGTCGTTACGTTGTGAGTTCAAATTCCGCCGATGTTGACTTTGCCTTTCATCCTTTCGGGGTCGATAACTTAAGTACCAGTTACACACTGGGGTCGATGTAATCGACTTAATACCTATGTCTGTCCTTGTTTGTCCCCTCTATGTTTAGCCCCTTGTGGGTAATAAAGAAATAGGTACTTATTTTATCAACCCTTGGAGAGATAGAAAACAAAGTCACCCTCAGTGGAATTTGAACTCTGAATGCAAAGACGAACAAAATACCATCATGCATTTTGCCCAGCATGCTCACCATTCTGCCAGCTTGCTGCCTTTACAGAGCCTGATATTAATAAATGAATGACAAAAGAACAGGAGTTACACAGTCACTCTCATTAGCTTACAGTTGTTTTTTGCTTTAAGGAACTGTGCACTCAGAGCTGTCATTGCATTTCGTTTAAAATGGCTCTGAGGAAGCCATAAAATGTCACACAGGCACTCAACTCAACTGCATAGTTCCTTTATAACAGAAACAGTTGTAAGCAAGGTGGCGAGCTGCAGAAACATCCGCACGCCGAGCAAAATACTTAGCAGTATTTCGTCTGCCATTACGTTCTGAGTATGGTACCTTGAACAAGCCTCTTAGCTTCTGGTTGGCCAAAATCTTGTAAATGAAATTTGGAAACCCATAAAAGGATTGTGTCTGTGTTGAAGGTATTGTTTTATGTTCAAATTGGCAAGATCTGGCCTGTCACACTTACCCTGCAATGTCATTCTAAAAATAAAAAATCACATCTTTGAATTTTTATAGCTACAAGATCAAGCACATGGTTAATTCAAAACAATGTGAATAAATTAGGGTTACATTTGACAGAGTAATCTGAATGTTAAAGAGTTGATTCACTACCCTGTTTGACACCCCCATTTGGTCTATGGGTGCCTTTAGAAAAATCCGTACTGCTGAAAGCATCTTGGATCAGTCTCTGGTTTGAGGATAGCTTCTTCAAAGGCCTTTCTCTCTTTGGACTAAGTCCTCAAAAGCTAAAATAAAAGACACATCCACGACCTTTCTGTTTTTTCACTGCAACAATGGGTCAATATGAACCATTGAACAACAAATAGGAGCCTTCGTGTATACACACGCATGCATGCACGTGCACACACACAAACACACACTGAGGCATACATGCATACACACACACATAAACAATCGCATACACGCACACAAGCAACGGATTTAACATTAAGCTCTATAATAATAATAATAATAATTTGGGATGAAGGGACCAGTTGATTACATCGACCCCAGTGTGTAACTGGTATGTATTTCATTGACCCCCACCCCCAAAAGGCAAAAGGGCTAGGTTGATCTTGGAAGAATTTGAAATACAGAAGATATGGCATCTTAAAGCAAGAACTGTTCCTGTTATTGTAGGTGTCCTAGGTATGATAAAAAAAGGGATGTCAGAAACATTTAGATAATATCCCAGGATAACCATGTCTCAGAGAAATCCACAAAAAAAGTGCTGACAAGTACTGCCCACATTCTTAGAGAAATCCAATCAATTTAAATGTCTGTGTTGTATTACATGAAGATATTTCGCTACTTCTCTTCCCCAAGCTTTCAGTCATACTGTGACATCTCTTATCCATCACTCACCTTAAGATGCTGGGTGTGTCTTGGCAAGTGATTGTAACAAAGATGCAGATTAAAAGTAAATAAGAAAAATAATAACAACAACAACGACAATAATAATAATAATGATTTTTATTTCTTTATTGCCCACGGGGGCTAAACATAGAGGGGACAAACAAGGACAGACAAAGGGATTAAATCGATTACATTGACTCCAATGCGTAACTGGTACTTATTTAATCGACCCCGAAAGGATGAAAGACAAAGTTGACCTCGGCAATGATGATGATGATGATGATAATAATAATCCTTTCTACTATAAGCAAAAGGCTTGAAATTTTAGGGGAGGGGACAAGTTGATTACATTGACCCCAGTGCGTAACTGGTTCTTATTTCATTGATCCTGAAAGAAGGAAAGGCAAATCAACCTCAGTGGAATTTGAACTCAAAACATAAGGAAGGATCAAATGCTGCGAGGCATTTTACCCTGTCTGTTAATGATGATTCTGCCAGCTCACAGCCTTAATAAAAATAATAATAATAATAATAATAATAATAATAATAATAATTCTTTACTGCCCACAAGGGGCTAAGCATAGAGGGGACAGTCAAGGGATTAAGTCGATTACATCGACCTCAGTGCGACACTGGTACTTTATTTATCGACCCCGAAAGGATGAAAGGCAAAGTCGACCTCAGCGGAATTTGAACTCTGAACGTAACACCAGACGAAATACTGCTAAGCATTTCGCCCGGTGCGCTAACGTTTCTGCCAGCTCGCCACCTTTAATAATAATAATAATAATAGTATTAATAATCCTTTCTACTGTAGGCACAAGGCCTGAAGTTTTGGGGGAGGGCGTAAGTCGATCACATCAACCCCAGTATTTGACTGGTACTTTTTTCATCGACCTCAAAAGGACAAAAGGCAAAGTCAACCTCGGCGGCATTTGAACTCAGAACATGAAGACAGACAAAATGCCGCTAAGCATTTCGCCCGGCATGCTAACGATTCTGCCAGCTTTCCGCCTTAATAATAATAATAATATAATAATAATAATAATAATAATAATAACACTTTTGTTGTTTCCAATGACTAAGTGCGTGAACATAAGGTTTCCTATCACCCCCATCCACCCCCACCACCCCCCCACACACACGCACCCACACATGCAAACACAAACAGGAGAATGTTCCTTCATTTCCTCTTCACCATTCTTTCTCCTTCAGATGCTCAACCGACTTACACTTTAATCTCCGTCTTTCCTCTTTTCACCCACTTCAGTTTCCTGTTTCTTTAAAGCATCCATTGTTCGAATCTTTCGAATAAATAAATATAAACAGCAACAACAAAAAAACAAAGTAAACATCACTCTAATAATAATAAGAAGAAGAAGAATCCTTTCTACTGGAGGCACAACTCCTCACGTTTTGGTGGCAGGAGACTAGTTGATTACATCAACCCCAGTGTTTCACTGGTACTTAATCTATCGACCCCGAAAGGATGAAAGGCACAGCCGGCCTTGGTCATAACTGGTACTTATTTTATTGACCCTGAAACGATGAGAGGCAAAGTTGACCTTGGCAGAATTTGAACTCAGAATGTAGCGGCAATTGAAATACTGCTAAGCATTTCGCCCGGCATGCTAACGATTCTGCCAGCTTGCTACCTTAATAATAATAATAATAATAATAATAATACTAATAATAATAATAATAATAATCCTTTCTCTTGGAAGTACAAGGTCTGAAATTTGGGGGAGCGGGTAGTTGATTAAATCGACCCCGGTGCATAACTGGTACTTAGTTTATCGACCCTGAAAGGATGAAAGGCAAAGTCAACCTCAGTGGAATTTGAACTCAATAATACCAATAATAATAATTATAATAATAATAAAAATAAAATTGGTACGACCATAAACCCGAAGGCATCATCGAAAATGATAATGCAAAGATCCTGTGGGATTTTATGATTCAGTGCGACCATGAGATAGAGAATAGGAAGCCAGACATAGTCTTAATTGAGAAAGAAAGCAAACTATGCTAGATCATAGATGTAGCATGCCCAGCTGACCAGAAGGTATGCGTTAACAAAGAAAGAAACGTCGAGAGATATGACAGGTTAGCTGGGGAGATTAAGCAGTTGTGGTTGCTGAAAAAGGTGGTAGTAGTACCAACAATTGTCGGAGCCCTGGGAACAGTGAGTAAAAATCTTGAGAAGTACGTGGAACAAATAGGGGCTGCAATAAGAGTGGAGCACTTGCAGAAAACAGCACTGCTTGGAACCGCTCGGATACTCCGGAAGGTGCTCGTAAAATAAGGTGTGTTACCTTACTTCGTTGGTAGTGAACAGCTGACACCGTAGTACATCTCCAGTGTTAGAAGCTGTGCAAAGGCAATGATGATGATGATGATGATTATGATGATAATAATGATAATAATAATAATGATGATGATGATGATGATAATAATAATAATAATAATATAATAATAATAATAATAAAAATAATAATAATAGTAATAATAATTCTTTCTACCAAAGGCAATGGGCTTAATTTTTGAAGGAAGGGAGCAAGTTGGCTACATTGACCCCAGTACTCAACTGGTACATAATTTATATACTTTATTGATCCTAATAGGATAAAGGGTAGACCCAACCGAGGTTGAGTTTGAACTCAGAACACAAAGATGAACGAAATACTGCAAAGCGTTAAGGGATCTGCTTGTGCTTCACATTAGTAATCTTTTCTGCTGAAGGTACAAGGCCTGAAATTTGCAGGGGAGGGGACTAATCAGTTACATTGACCCCCAGTGTTTCACTGGCACTTAATTTATCGCCCCTAAAAGGATGGAAGGCAAAGTTGAGCTCAATGGAATTTGAACTCAGGATGATGTAGTGACAGAAGAAGAAGAAGAAGAAGAAGACGAAGACGAAGAAGAAGAAGAAGAAGAAGAGTAACAATGACAATAAAAATGCTTTCAAGCAATGATATCATTATCGTCACGATCCTTATCATCATCATGATGCTTATCATCATCATCATTTAATGTCCATGTTCCAAATATAGGGGGAGAGGTACTTGACTGGTTCTTACTTTCTTCTTTGTCTATTAAATTGTACACTAAAGAGCTGAGATGTCGAATATATATATATATATATATATATATACACACACACACATAAATGATTGCTTCATCATGATAGATGATAGCCATCACATCAGCACACACACCACACCCCATCAAACTGCACAATCCCTCCAGTGATAAGCCCTCGGCTGACTTTTAAGATCAGCTATTGGCTAACAGGGTTTAAAACACAATTCAGGTTTCTTCTGTATCTTTGCCCTTTGTAATCCAATTCTGTAGGAATGTTTTTGTGGCCTAGCATATATCTTTCAAGGCCAGATATTGTCTTACAAGTTTTGTGACATATGACACAAGTCATAAGAGGCCGTTGGTGACCAAGATCATCACCTACCTGGGCATTTCACTTTTCATGTGACTTCTTATGGTTAACATATCCTGCTTTTGACAACAGAACCCAGTCATACATAATACATATCCAATGTTCATTGTTGATTTCAGTTCCAATTGTTCCTTTGTGACAGGCCCTTTTAAGCTCAGGGAGCTGAATCACCTTTCCCTCTTTAGCGTTGCAACCAGTCCTAACAACACCTCTCCACTTGTTCAGATCCAGACCATCAGTTTCCCAATCACTTTTGTTCTTGTCTAATTTCTTCAAAGTGCTTAAAATGCATGCAGTAACAACATTGTGAAGTAATTAATTCATTAATTAGCACTACAAGCAAACTAGAAGCCAGTCAAGTGAAATCTGCATTTTTCTGTCCACAGAGAGGTAAAGACTTCAAATGAAGACTGTTTTCACTTTCCACGGTAAGTCTAAAATCATATGCTTATCAAACACAGTATGTTTCATATCATAGTTAAATCTAGCCCCATCCCTCATCAAAAACACACTGAGTCATTAGTGCATTACCACTTAATTAATTAACTGCGTTGTCAGTGCATGTACTGTTATGCAAATTAGATGAATCAATGGATCA
>NC_043019.1:25099404-25149404 GCF_006345805.1 Octopus sinensis | reverse complement strand
GCCCTGCTCGATCTGTAGAAAAGGTGTAGGTAGAGACTCTATAAGATGCACCAAGTGTAAGCTATGGACACATAAGAGATGCAGCAATGTCAAAGGAAGGCTAACTAGGAAGATGGTTTTTGTATGTGGCAGATGCTCAGGAACAATAAACACTGAAAATGCTCTGAGACCAACTTCCGTCACTTTCCAGGGAGAGAAAACTAGAAATAGTTGATAGTTTCCGTTACCTAGGGACCAAGTCAGCAGCGGGGGCGGGTGTGCTGAAAGTGTAACTGCTAGAGTAAGAATAGCTTGGGCAAAGTTCAGAGAGCTCTTACCTCTGCTGGTGACAAAAGGCCTCTCGCACAGAGTGAAAGGCAGGACTGTATGATGCGTGTGTATGAACAGCCATGCTACATGGCAGTGAAACATGGGCCGTGACTGCTGAGGATATGCGTAAGCTCGCTAGAAATGAAGCCAGTATGCTCCGATGGATGTGTGTAATGCGGTACTCACACTCGGCAGAGTGTAAGTACCTTGAGAGAAAAGCTGGACCTAAGAAGCATCAGTTGTGGTGTGCAAGAGAGACGTTTGCGCTGGTATGGTCATGTGGCGAGAATGGATGAAGATAGTTGTGTGAAAAAGTGCCACACCCTAGCGGTTGAGGGAACCTGTGGAAGAGGCAGACCCAGGAAAACCTGGGACGAGGTGGTGAAGCACGACCTTCGAACTTTAGGTCTCACTGAGGAAATGACTAGAGACCGAGACCTCTGGAAGTGTGCTGTGCACGAGAGAGACCCGGCAGGACAAGTGAGTCCATAACCCGTGGCCTTCTACATGGGATGGAGCCAGCCTACGTATGCATACCTTCCCTTCTTGGGACACAAAACTCTACTTGTGAAGACGTGTTGAGGCAAGTGAGGATCAGAATCGAAATCGATCAATGGAAATTGCGGATATGCTACCAGTGCCGGTGGCATGTCGAAACTCTGCTTGTGAAGACCCGTTGAGGCAAGTGAGGATCAGAATCGAAATCGATCAATGGAAATTGCAGATGTGTTACCAGTGCCGGTGGCATGTAAGAGAACTTTCCGTTTCGCGATTTGACTGCCAGATTTGACTGGGCCTGATGAAGCCTTCTGGCTTCACAGACCCCAGTAGAACCGTCCAACCCATGCTAGCATGGAAAACGGACGCTAAACGATGATGATGATGATGATATATATATGTATATCTATATACATATGTATTTCTATCTATCTATCTAGCTAGCTTACTAGCTATCTATCCATCTATCTGTCTGTCTGTCTCTCTCCCATGACCATGGGATTGCCCCTAGAAAGTTACCTTCTGAGACACAACCTTGGCAAGATTGTTTATAGAAGACCAGCAGTCACCCATGCATACCATGCCTCCCCTCTTCATGCCACTGATGTTATCCAAGGGAAAGGCAAAGGCCAATACAGCTTGAAACAAGTGATATCGCAATTCATTTCTACAGCAATATGAAATAAAGTACCTTGCTCAAGAACACAACTCACAGTCCGACCCAGGAATCAAACTCAGTACCTCATGATTGTAAGCTCAACGCTCTAACAACTGAGCCACGCACTTTCACACACACATTATATATATATATATTTTGTGAAATAGAAAGATGAATAATCTTGTTGCAGATTAATCAAAAGTTTAACCGATACCTTGGTAGCAAAAATCACAGCAGAAGACAGCACGGTTGGAGGTACAACCATATGGTGTTGCAACCGTGCGTTGGTGCGGATAATTGAATTTTAATATTATTAGTGAATTGAAGAAATGGAGTTGAACGATTTCTGTTCAATCTTCGTTCAACTCCATTTCTTCAATTCACTAATATATATATATATATATATATATATACACACACACATGTATTTACGCATACATACGAACACGCACACACAAACACAGAGGCCCCAGGTTGGGAGGGAACTCATGACCCTTCAGTTAACACAGAGATGTATTTTCATATATTCTTGATAGAAATGTTCCAGCCTCAATACGTTTTTTTTCTTCCCAGTACTAAGTTCAAATTCCACAGAGATCCGTCTTGTACTGGATCTATTTAAATGTGGGTTCTCATGGTTCAAATAGTGTATTAGAAAGTAGAAGACGAATATGAGAAGCTGTGATATTCATAATTTATTTTGCCGCTTAACAGCGGGAGGAATGGAAATGAAAAAGGAAAGCATTTTCGATACAAGGGAAGTAACACAGCGAGGGGAGATAACTACATGCGACAGACTTGAAAACTAAAAAAAGCATATATTCAGGGTGCGGTGAATAAAGTGTCATCTAAATTACGCAAAAGGGAAAATAGCACTGACATCTCATAATATCTTGAAATACTAAAGAGTAAATTCATTCAATTAAATCGCTATTGCATTCAACCACGGCCTTCAGATGACTTCGGAATCTGCTGCAGCTCTTCTTGGTGCCATAATCCTTGAGTTCAAATTCCGCCGAGGTCGGCTTTGCCTTTCATCCTTTCGGGGCCGATAAATTAAGTACCAGTTACGCACTGGGGTCGATATCTGTCCTTGTTTGTCCCCTCTGTGTTTAGCAAAGAAATAATAATCCTTGCCTTCAGTTCATCTTTGGTGTTACAAGGAGTTTTGTTGCTTTCTCGCTCAACTGCGCCCCTCACATAATAATCAAGAGGGTTGTAGTCCGGGGAGTTAGGTGGCCAGATGTTAGGGGTGATATGGTCGCCGAAATTGTCCGACAGCCATGACGGGATTCTCTTGTGTGTGTGTGTGCCATGGTGCAGTATCCTGTTGCCAGACATAGGGTGTTCCAGCAGCTACCCTCTTGACACAGAACAGTACTACCTTCTCCGGGCACTTGATGTAGGCTTCCATGCTGAGTCTGAGGCCGTGTGGTAAGATGAACGGAGACGTAAGGTCGCCATCACTCCAAACACCATGATGTTGACTGGATGCTTGATTTTTTATCACTTTTGATACTTGTTTTCCGAACACAGTAAGCCAACGGTTGTTCTGTGTGTTCATCGTCTGTTTGTATTGGAACTTCAGGCACGAATGCCAAGCATATTGCTTCCAAATTTCTAGCTGAGTGAATTGCGTCATGGTGCTGTTTTCTCACAGATGGTGCCCAACTGACCCTAGTATACTGTGTAGTCAACAAAATTAAAAATATAAAATGGCGATAATTTACCCATGTGTGAAGTTTGCTTCCCAACCACATGGTTCTGGGTTCAGTCCCACTGTGTGGAACCTTGGGCAAGTGTCTTCTACTATAGCCTTGGGCTGACCAAAGCCTTGTGAGTGGATTTGGTAGACAGAAACTGAAAGAAGCCTTTTGTGCATATGCGTGTGTGTGTCATTGTGTCTGTCCTCCATCACCTCTTCACAACTGGTGTTGGTGTGTTTATGTCCCTGTAACTTAGCAGTTCAGCAAGAGACATTTAGAATAAGTATGAAGCTTTAAAAAGAAAAAAAAAAGGAATACTGGGGCAGATTCATTTGATTAAAAATTCTTCATGGTGGTGCTACAGCATGGTCACAGTCTAATGACTGAAACAAGTAAAAGAGAGAAGATAGAATGTGTTCGAGATAAATTTGACTATTTCTGTCTTTCTTTTTTTCAGAAATAGTTTGATGTATTGGTAAACAGTGAATGGCATTGGAGAGCAAATGATTGAAGTTGTAGTTGAGAGAAAAAGTTTGCTGAGATGGAGGAGTGGAAGTCACAGGAATATCGGAAAAGAGTTACCTGTTTCATGATGATTCTTGCCAGGTGTCAAAATGCCGACATCACAACTGCTGTTCAATGCTCTATGAACATTGCAAAGGCTGTAAGACGTGACAGATGCAACAGAGACTACAAAGCCCTGGCCAGGACACTGCAGGCATTCTATGTCCGCATGCTGAATTTCATTCCCACATCCTAGAACAGAGCTTTAGTCTCATTTTAAATATTTAGCTGCTGGAAACTGTGGTGTGTTTCAGAGCTGCCTTTAGCTGATCTCAGAAGAGGGCCTCATCATCATCATCATCATCGTTTAACGTCCGTTCTCCATGCTAGCATGGGTTGGACGGTTCGACCGGGGATCTGGGAAGCCAGAAGGCTGCACCAGGCTGCAGTCTGATCTGGCAATGTTTCTACAGCTGGATGCCCTTCCTAACGCCAACCACTCCGTGAGTGTAGTGGGTGCTTTTTACGTGCCAGGCGAGGCTGGCAACGGCCACGGTCGGATTGGTGTATTTTATGTGCCACCGGCACGGAAGCCAGTCGAGGCGGCGCTGGCATTGGCCATGAGTCGGATAGTGCTTTTTACGTACCACCAGGCCAGGGATCCTGGCTGGTTCAATTCGATTTCGCTTTCGCTTGCCCCAACATGTCTTCGCAAGCCTCCTCTTTACTAAATAATGTAACAAGAGCCAATTTGTCGGCATAGTTTGTCTGTTCATTTTAATGGTGATTTTCAGTGTTGGAAAACATTGTGGATTCTTTTGTCATCACCCCTCACTGATTAACAAGGGAATTTTATTCCTAGAGGGGAATAAAAGCAGAGATGGTGGATTAACTGTTGACAAGAAATATTGCCTGTTACAGCTGAGAAACAAACAGTGATGCCATTGGAGGTTGTAAGCATTTGTGCACACACACACAATGGGCTTCTTTCAGTTTCTGTCAAATCCCCCTCATAAGAAATTGGT
Organism: Octopus sinensis; assembly: GCF_006345805.1. NCBI lineage: Eukaryota > Metazoa > Mollusca > Cephalopoda > Octopoda > Octopodidae > Octopus > Octopus sinensis. The sequence continues at coordinate 25,144,704 of NC_043019.1, read as the reverse complement.
CAGCCTAGGTTTACAGTAGAAGAAACTTGACCAAGGTGCTATGCAGTGGGACTGAATCAGAAACCACAAGGCTCAGCATACCGGTGTACATTCTGTATAATCCCTGAGGAGAAACAGCCTCAGATCTTCATATCTTTCTTACAATACTAACATCTCTCATTGCTTTCACTTGTAACGGTTATCCATTCTCCGAGTGGCTGTGTGGTAAGTAGCTTGCTTCCCAACCACATGGTTCTGAATTCAGTCCCACTGTGTGGCACCTTGGTCAAGTGTCTTCTATTATAGCTTTGGGCTGACCAAAGCCTTGTGAGTGTATTTGGCAGACAGAAATGGAAAGAAGCCCATCACATATATATGTATATATATCGGCATTAGAATTTTTCTTTTGCCCTTATATTGTAAATTATTTATAAATTTAACCTTTTAAGGTATTTTTTGATATGCTAGCCATTGATGAAATTTTTTCCCCAAAAATTTTTTATCCTACATTAGTTATAAATTTGAATAGTGTTCACTTCCAGATTCTATCACTCTGTGAAAGTTTCTAGTTCGAATCACACGTCTCTCGAGACGTGCCAAAGATTTTCTATTTTGGATATATTTGGGGTACTTAGGTCTGCTCAGGACTTGGTGTTTGCTTTTTCCATGGGTATGAGTAAGTATTTCACTTATATCTCGCGTATTTGCCGCTGAAGAGGAGAAAATTCTTATGAATTAACTCTGAAATTGGTCCAATACGGTAATAAATTTTTTAGAAATTTCTATCGGTTTGTTTCAAGACGCATAAATTATAATGGTTAATTGACAATTTTTGTCTTTTTTTCGGCATTAGAATTTTTCTTTTGCCCTTATATTGTAAATTATATATATACACAGATATGTGTGTGTTTGCCCCCTCCCCCCATCGCTCAACAAATGATGTTGGTGTGTTTACATCCCCGTAATTTAGCAGTTCGATAGAGACCAATAGAAAAAGTACTAGGCTTACAAATAGTAAGTCCTGGGGTTGATTTGCTCGATTAAAGGCGGTGCTCCAGCCAAATGACTGAAAGAAGTAAAAGAATGAGCCCCATAGATTATTCTGTCAAATGTGTGGCTTATTCCTTTACATTCTCATGAATCATGCATTATTTTGTAACTTGGAGGTAATTCGGCCAGTTTGAAAGTAAAACAGGTAGAATCCGTCCAGTTTAAATGCCAAAGGGTTAAGCAGATATTGTGAGAGATGTTAATCAATCTTAAGCTCAATCATTAGTCTAAATATTTGACAAATTAGTCAAAGGAGTTGGGGTTAACGACCCTAACCTCTGTCAACTGGCAATACTAGTGCAGTTGATGTTATTCAGCTGAAATATCTGTAGAAATTAGCAGTTCAGATCTAAGTATTTAGTAGTAGGTGGAGAAGATATTCATGTAGTGGCTGTGTGGTAAGTAGCTTGTTTACCAACCACATGGTTCCAGGTTCAGTCCCACTGCGTGGCACCTTGGGCAAGTGTCTTCTACTATACCCTCGGGCCGACCAAAGCCTTGCGAATGGATTTGGTAGACGGAAACTGAAAGAAGCCGGTCGTATACATGTATATATATATATATATATATATATATATATATATATGCGTGTGTTTGTGTCCCCGTTACTTAGCGGTTCGGCAAAAGAGACCGATAGAATAAGTGCTGGGCTTACAAAAGAATAAGACCCAGGGTCGAGTTGCTCGATTAAAAAGGCGGTGCTCCAGCATGGCCGCAGTCAAATGACTGAAACAAGTAAAAGAGAGTAAAGAGTACTAAGATCAGAAGTCATTGTAGTAATAGTAGTAGTAGTGGTATGTTTGTCTGGTGCCAGTGAAACATCAATACTATACTTTCTGAATAAACATTCAAACATAATCACTACCTTTGCAAATTCTACTGCATTTCACATAGAATTTTTGGCCAGAAAAATTCGACTTGTATGCTGGCAAAAAAAAAAAAAAAAAAAAGAAGTTTTCTAACAGGCCCAGCGACTATAGAAGCTTTCTTCATTGGCTCTTACATAATTACAGTATTTTCCAGCAGACAAGCTAATGTAGCACATAATTGTAAACATTCTATCTTTCACATGGAATCTTTCGTCCTCCAAAGATGTATAAGTTGACCTAAATTGTTTCAGCTGTAAATTTTCGTCTTGTATGCTGGAAAATACAGTTATCAGGTTGAATGTCCTTCTTTTCAACAGGATTCTGGAAACCAATACTGTCTGGCATTTAGAGTGAAAGCAAACAGTTTATTTAGCTGGGTGGCACTAATTTCCATGGTGTGGGTGTGTCCAGTCAATAATATTGATTGCAGCACTTGTTCTTTAGTAATTCCTGAAGGAGGAATGGTAAAGTTGATTGGAATCTTGTAAATACAAAGCATTTTGTCTACCATATCTCCAGCATACAAGTCATCGCAGTTCACTGTGTAAACAGTCAAATACCATCACTCTCTTTGCAAATCCTGTGGCATTTCATGTGGAATTTTTGGCCCTCCAAAGTCATCTTGGTGAAGGAGTTAATCTACCATTCTTGGCTGTAAATATTAGTCTAATGAACCAAACTTCTATACTGGAAACTACAAAACTGATTTACAAGCTATCATTGGCAGTTCTTTTCAGAATAAAAATAATTTCCAGACACAAATAATGAAATCAATCCTGGTTGGCATATGTAGTGCATTTTAACTGACCCCTAAAGGGCTAAAAGACAAGGTTAATTTGAACTCAGAATGTTAACATACATAGCTAAACTGCAAAGCATTAATGTCCATGCTTTCTGCCAAAATGAATTTGACAAAGGTACAAAGCAACAATTTTTTGATGAGGAACAACTCACCTTGTACGTATTTGTGGCATTAGGAAGGGCATCCAGCCATAGAAATCACGCCAAAACAGACAAGTGGAGTCTGGACAGCTCCCCAGGTGGCCAACTCATGCTAACATGGAAAACAGACAATAACGATAATGATGCTAACCAGGGCAGGTTTTGAGTCAAGTGAATGTAAACACCACAAGGTATCTTTTTATAAATTGTGCCATAGTAATCATTTATTTTTGAAGGATTTTAAGAATCATATACACTATCAAATATCAACTTCATTAATTATATATATATAAAATAATTTAATGTCCGTTTTGACAAGATTGATGGGTCCAAGGACTTGTTTCTAACACCAACCCCATTAGTCTATATTAGATGCCCTTTGTGTGCTACCACAGAGCTTGTAAGACTATAAAAACCCAAGTGATGTGAGGCTGGTTTTATGCCAGGGTCCCAAGGGACAAAGTATTACAGTATGAGAGAAGTGGTGGTGGTGGGACAAGAGTAGGCTCTAGTCTGTGAGTGTGTGTGTGTGTAAAATGTTTAAAACCTACACTATGTATGAATGAAGAGATCTGTTGGCATCTTCTGTCAATGAATTGTCAACCCTGGGAGAAAAGAAATAAGAAAACAATCTTCTTATTTGAAAAACTAATATGGGTTGGCAATAGACAGAGCCACTGGCTGCAAATACCTGGCTCACTGAGACACCCCTTTGGTGAGCATGGAAAAACAAATGCTAAATGAATGAAATATATATATGTGGGTATATAACAAAAAAAAAAAAAGCAACAAGAAATATGCTGAAGTGGTTTTAATTTTAATGTTGTATGTATTTATTTGAAAATTTGTGTTTTAAAATATAATCAGCAACAAGTTGTCACAGAAATAATAGAATTTTCAAGAAATAGAAATCTGAAGTTGAAGATCAATGGAATGGTTTAGCTTTGGTTATTTCAGGAAAAACAATTTATAGTCAAGATATACAGGTGCATGTGTGTGTATGTATTTCATATATGTATTTATATATACATATATATATATATACACATATATATATATATACACACATACATGTATATACATATACACATACATGTATATACATATATATATATACACATACATGTATATACATATATATATACACATACATGTATATACATATATATATATACACATACATGTATATACATATATATATATACACATACATGTATATACATATATATATATATACACATACATGTATATACATATATATATATATACACATACATGTATATACATATATATATATATACACATACATGTATATACATATATATATATATACACATACATGTATATACATATATATATTATACACATACATGTATACATACATATATATATATATACATACATGTATATACATAATATATATATATAACACATACATGTAATACATATATATATAGATACACATACATGTATATACATATATATATATACAACATACATGTATATCATATATATATATATACACACATACATGTATACATATATATATATCTACACATACATGTATATATATATATATATATATATACACATACATGTATATATATATATTACATATATTATATATATATATATATAACACATACATATATATATATATTATACATATATATATATATACACATACATGTATATATATATATATATATATATATATAGACACATACATGTATAGATACACATACATGTATATATATATATATACTATATATATATATATACACATACATATATATATATTATATACATATATATATATATATATAGATATATACACATACTGTATATATATATATATATATAATATATATATATATATCACATACATGTATATATTATATACATACATATATATATATATATCTATATATATATAACACATACATGTATATATAATATAATATATATATATACACATACATGTATATATATATATATATATATAATATATATATCACATACATGTATTATATATATATATATATACACATACATGTATACATATATATATATATATATATACACATACATGTATATATATATATATATATATACACATACTGTATATATATATATATATATATATATATATACACATACATGTATACATATATATATAATATATACACATACATGTATATATATATATATATATACACATACATGTATATATATATATATATATATATATGTATACATGTATATATATCTACACATATACATACACACACAATTTCAAAAAGTAAAAGAATGTAAACATACATTTAAGTATCAATCCACCAAGATTTAGTTGATGTATATCAGTTTAATAATATATGTGATACTATAAAGTCTACATTTTCTCAGAAATATATAGAACTGGAAAAAAACAAAAAACAAACAAACAAAAAAAAACTGAAAAAAGAAAATTAAAACGACAATACACAAAAGTAAAATATAAAAAAAGAAACTCAACAAACAATTCTATCCTAAATACATCTTGATATCCCTGTTTTATTATCAAATTTCATTTCTTTCTTTAATTTCAAAACTTCAAATTAAAAAAAAATATATATATATATTTGATAAATCATAAAAAAATAATGATTTTTTATTTGAACAGGCAGAAGATTAAATTTTTTATAAAGAAAAGTATTATTGTTGTGTGCAGCTGGGTAATAATATAATAATAATAAAAACGATAATAATTTGTATTTTACTGCTGCCCCATAATCTATCTCAAGCACTGAAGGTGGAAACAGAGTTAAGTTTGCACATTTATACCTGTGAGTTTTAAATACAAACAAAGCTCTGAACTGTCTACAGCACAACCACATCCCAGGTGATTTTCAAAGAATAATAATAATAATAATAATAATAATCATCATCATAAGCAAGATAAAGTCCTTTATAAAACAAGAACAAAAATAAAAATCTTTAGTAGTGACGGGTTTATTGTTAAAAGATAAGGCAACATTACAAGCCAGTCAAACAAGAGAACATTTTTTTAGAGAGAGAGAGAAAGAGGTTACAAGAGAATTTATTGCTAGAGAGAGAGAGAGAGAGAGAGGCATTACAGGTGATTTTATTGCTAAAGAGAGATGTTACAAGTGATTTGATTGAAAAAGGTGAGATTACAGGTGATTGTATTGAGAAAGGTTAAAGGTGAATTAATTGCTGAAGTAAGTTGGCAAACTATTTTGTATTTCTATTTTCAACACATTTTAATGTGTATATATTTGCAATCATCTTCATGCATTTTACTTCTCCACCGCAAGCGAGTTAAGACTGATCCTACCTGATAATCTAAACTTAAAAACCCTGGTTATTTCCCTGAATAGAAAGGCGTAAAGGATGTAATTTACGATGCAGCAATGCTAATGATAATAATGATGATGATTTAAGGATTTCAGCATCATAAGGCCAGCAATTCTGAAGGGAGAGTGAAGTTAGTCGTTGACTGGTATTATATTTTATCAACCTTGGAGTGGATGGAAGGTAAAGTAGACCTCAGCAGGATTTGAACTGCAAATGTAAAGAATGGGAACAAACAAATAATTTTCTCTATTACTTGGACAATATTGTCAGCTTGCCCCTCTCTGAGAGGATTCTTCATAGGACATTGAACTTAAATGGAATCCATTTATTGACCCTATAAAGATGGAAGGTGAAATTCAGAGTCATTTGCAGAGGAACGAAACTTAATACTTCCAGGTGCTATCAATTTCATTGTTTTCCAGATAATGGGAATAATTATCTCAAATGCAGACACAACACCTGAGTCGATCACACTCAGTCTGTGAAAATGAAAGACACAAGTCTACCTCGGCAAAATCTGACTTTAGAATGTAAAAAGGACAAAAGCAAACACTGCAAGGAATTTTAAGGGTATTGCAAAAGGGGTAGAGCTGTTACCTTTACAAGGATGGTAGGACAACTATTTAGGAGAAGATATGCAAAAAAATACCATGATGGTATACAATGTGTCTTTCTCTTTTTTGCAGGTTTAACGCATGATGGCAGCTCCTACAATGGATTTTGATAAGATTCAAGTAGGGGGCGTCATGAAGTTCCCCTTTTTGCAAGGAAAAGGAGCAGCAGAAATCCATGGCAAGAGGAAGGAAGTCTTGAAGGAGTGCTGCCCATCTTACTCCATGGTGAAAATATGGGTGTTGAGGTTTTGGACTGGTCATTTCGAGGTCACAGATGAACCCCGGTCAGGACGGCCAACTTCCACAACCACAAAGCACGATTTCAGGTTAGTTGTACATGAGAGAAAAATAAATGGTGGATGAGGTGACCGTTTGAAGCAAATTGTAGGGAAACGGTGTAGCACCAAGAAGAGTTAGAAGTTGTGAAAAATGTGTGGATATTTGATGGTGCTGAGATGTAGCAGATATTTGGGAAGTCACTTTGAAGACAATCCAATTTAGCTGGAAGAAAAAAAAAAAAAGAAATCATTGGATTGATGCTCAGTAACATTAGCCTGACTTAATGACCCAAAATATCTGAAGCCTGTATCTGCTGTCTAACTGGGAGGTTAGAGTAAATAAGGGCCAAAAGGATGGGGAAAGCAAAAGTAAAAAGCTGACTGTGCATTGACAGTTTATTTCATTGAACAATATATACTAAATAATAACTGTATGTGTTGAAAATATACAATAGTGAACCAGACATAAGAATGCAGAATCCAAACGTATATGGGGATAGGTTCTGGTCTTATTCTGATCTCATCAGTAAAGCACAGCCAGCTGAAGATGTTATGTAAGATTCCCTCAGTAAATATACATAAAAGATTATATTTGTTGGTAGAAGAAAATGGAATATTTTCAAGATTAAAATATTGAAATTATTCGAAAGGAAATAGTTAATGACTAATATATTCTATTGCAACATATCGAATCCTAGTTAATTTTTCATTTTAATGTCACATGCATTATTAGATATTAAAAAACTATCTTGTCTATTGTTTTCCATGCATAAATTTTCAACTGTAGTGAAGAGAGAGAGAGAAAAAAGAAGACAAATTTCATCATCTGAAAGATGAGAAAATCAGATTGTAGGGAACTGGAAATGTTATGGACTAATGTATTTGAATGACTGCTTGAAGTGAATACACTTTCTCTCCCGTTACAGAAGGTAAAAAAATAGAAACAGGAAAAAGAAAAGGTAAAAACAAAATAAACAAGAAGGAAAACTGTATATATACGTGTGTATATTATGTATGTATGTGTGTGTGTGTGTGTTGTCCTTAATCTTCCTTGATGTCATCTAAAAATTTACCAACTTCATCTGACTCATTAGCTAACCACCAGGCATTCAGTCTGATATTTTCACAGGACTGCTGAATGTTACGGGTTGCAGAAGCAGCTGGGTGGGCTGCAAAGAATTCCTGGAATGGAGGAAGAAAATGAATAAATAAATAAATGAATGAATGAACATCAAACACTGAGACATACACACGAATTAGCAAACTGGCCAACAAATACACTACCTGTCCTTATCCATAAAGGGGTTCATGAGTAAAGAGCCCTTTGCTCACAAATGATCATGGGATTGCACCTAGATTGTACATGAATTATCTGATTTTTTAATTTTTTATTTAACCCTTTCGTTACTGTATTTATTTTGAGATGCTCTGTGTTTCTTTCAATTACTTTAAATACAACAAAGAATTTAGTAAAATAACTTAGTTATCATTAATCTAGTGTTAGGAACATAAATTGAGACTAAGGTTTGGTGGAAGATTTTAATTCAGAACTTATGAAAACATGACATTTGTACTCAGAGCTAGGGCCGGTTTCAGCCGGGTTGGTAACGAAAGGGTTAATAAAGCCATAGAAAGACTTGCTTATTTGTGGAAGCACAACAGCATTTGGATGAAGATGCTGTGAGTTTCAAATCAGGTGGGGTGGCACAAAGGGATCTGGAACTAAGAAAGGAAGTTAATCACAGTACTTGCTGTGGTAAGAACAGTAATAAAGAATAAGACTGGCGCCATCACATCGATGTAACAAAAGTTCTGATTTCTATGAGGAGTTCTGTTCTATCAACTGAACAGCCTTTTCATTGGGTTATAACGGAAATAGCTGAATGCTCCACAGTATCATTAACCTAATCCTTAGAGGGAATCAGCACAATACAGGGTGCAACAAAGCTGGATATTTCCAAGTTTAATCCACCCGAGATTTTCTATGCAGAGGCTTTCAGACCAACTCCACTCGTTATATACCAGAGTAAAAGACATTTTCTTTAACAAACCATGTAGGATGGCACCAGAGACCTCATAATTACAAGACAAACTTACTGCCCTGCTGGTACACACACACACACAATATAATGGCCACGCAGTAGGGATATTAGTGGTTTGGAGAACTAAAACTATCAACGATAAAGGTGACATTGTCACTGTCATTCAAGCAATGGCATTCATTTTTCAACATTCTGTGAAAAACATGCCTGGCCATGGGGGAATATTACCTTATTTGGAAATTGGCGAGGGCTGGCAATGGGAAGGGCAGCTGGTTGTCGAATATCTGCCTTAATGAACTCTATCTGCCCATACAAGCATGGCAAAGTGGACATTGATTTCTACAAATATGGCATCCAGTCGTAGAAATCAGATTGAAACCTGGTGTAGTTCCCCAGACTGTCCAACCCATGCCAGCATGGAAAACGGACGTTAAATTTTCCCAAACAAGTGTACTTAGTGGAAAGGGACAATGAAGAAGGAGCAATTAAGCCAAATGACAACTATCAGAGTAACACACTGATTGACTTACCTCAACTTCATTTGCTCGATTTTCAGATGCAAAATTCTCAGTAGTGAACTGAAAGAGAGAGAAAAAAAAAACACGTCTGTAATGTACCTTATAGTAGTGATTTACTTTGCCTCTACTTTCGCTACAATTGTCTCTGAATCCACAGCAACATCATAGTACTTTATTCATCTGGTCATTCCAATGACGTCTCACTCCCTAAAAACACCTTGCCTGCACCACACCCCCATAACTGTACCCCTTGGCAGCTCTTTGGCTTTAACCCTAATAAATTAGGGTTCAGTTTAAACCTCAAACTTTTTTGTTCACACCAACAACTAAAGTTTTTGAAAATAGTCAAACAAGTGACAAGCTTACCTTAACGAGTCTGGCAATCAGTGCCCCACCTTGGTATCTCTCGCAGAAAAACTGCCAGTGATCTCTCACAAATTGCCATGCCATTTCTCTCCCTAACACAGTGCCTGTTACACCAGCAATCACAAAAACTGTGTCTTGGCTACGAACTCTATCCTGAATAGAAGAGAAAAAAAACATTTATAAAAATCAGATAAAGTTTGAAGAACTAAATAAAAGAATTAACCCTTTAACCCTTTCATTACTGTATTTATTTTGAGATGCTCTGTGTTTCTTTCAATTACTTCAAATATAACAAAGAAGTTAGTAAAATAACTTAGTTATCATTAAGCTAGTGTTAGGAATATAAATTGTGACTAAGGTTTGGTGGAAGATATTAATTCAAAACTTATGAAAACAAGACATTTGTACTCAGAGCCAGAGCTGGTTTCAGCCAGGTTGGTAACGAAAGGGTTAAGCATTCGGATTAATCTGTCAAAAGTAATGCTCATTTTGTCACTTTGTTTTAAATTAATCATTAATCTCATAACTTTGAGATGTGTGAGAGGCCAGACCTGCTAAAAAGTTAAACACTTGACATTGTACATTTAATGTTTAAGTGGACCGATTTGAAAGATAAGACTCATGTCCAGTTTATAGCATCTCATCAGCAAACCTGTCTTGGAAATATGCTGGCCACAAACAGTTGCAATCAGGTCATTTTCAAATGGTTAACATCCAACAGTCCAGAAATAAGACATTTAAAAATTATCAAAAGACAAAGACAAAAGAAGAGAAAAAGTTTACTTACAGAAATGGCAAATTCCAGGACTCGAGTGATAAGCTTACTCTCACTAACTGCACCAATTGTTCGGCTGATTCGAACCATTTCTTCCTGCATCTGGGCTTTCTCGTACAACTGAAGAGATTAATTAAATTACCATCATACTTACTGCATCATCACCAACATTCTACTCTCTCTACAAATGATAATAGTACTCTAAGTCCACCTTGGATACCACCACCACCAAAATCTACACACATACAGATGAACCAATGAATCTTTATGGGGTTGTTTAACCCTTTAGTATTTAAACCGGCCATATCCGGCCAAAATATTTCATCTGTTTTATGTTCAAACTGACCAGATCCAGGCTCACACCTACCCTACAATGTTATTTTACATTAGGTAATTACACCATCAAGATCTTGAAGATATGAGATAATGCATGATTAATTGAAATCAATGTGAATCAATAAGTATTATGTTTGATAGAATAATCTGAACACTAAAAGGTTAAGACTTTAGCATTCACATTATCCTATCAAAAAGTAATGCTTGTTTATTCATTGTTTTGAAACAATCATGCATTGTCTTGTAGCTATGAGATGTTGATGAGTTAACTTAATTTTTAGAAGGATACTGTAGGGATGGTAGGAGAGGCCAGATATAGCCAGTTTGAACATAAAAGAGATGGACTGTTTTGGCTAGACCATGGCCTACTGAAATGTGAAGTAAGGTGTACTGTATAATAAACAATACAAATTTTAGTCATTGCTGTGGCGTAATCTGACAGATGCAAACATCTTTTCAGTTTCCCCTCTGAATAGACACAAAGGGATTAGACTTCACCCATTTTGATTTTAATTGGACTCCCACCAGAAACCACATATCAACCTCATCTGCTGAGAGAGAGAGAGAGAAATAATCTATGCTAACATTATCTACATAATGATTAACTGCTTCATTGTTCTCGGTTCAAATCCTACCAAAGGTTAGCATCTGTATGACTCTTCTACAAGGCCATAAAACAAGTTAAACCAATCACACCCATTCTTTTTACAGAAGGGTGGGCTAAGGGTTAGGCTATATTTATCTATCTATATATTAGTCTCACTCATGCCAGCATGGGTTGGACGGTTCAACTGGGGTCTGGGAAGCCAGAAGGCTGCACCAGGCCCAGTTTGATCTGGCAATGAGTGTAGTGGGTGCTTTTTACGTCCCACCGGCACGGGGGCCAGGCGAGGCTGGCAACGGCCACGAACGGATGGTGCTTTTTACGTGCCACCGGCACGAGGCCAGTCGGGGCGGCGCTGGCAATGATGATATATCCTATTATGAATTTGAGTGAGGTTTCTCGGTCTGTTACGTTTTTAAGTTCATTAATTCCTCCTAGACTGTTGGTGCAAGGACAACGAAACTCAAACCAGCAACTCCCCTAATCCTAGGGAATGTCCTAAGGGGGTCTAATTTTTTTAAGGGCTCCTATTTTAACTACATTTACCTTGTTCCTACGCTAATTGATTAAACTATGATCAGTATCAGTCCTTAGCACATTTTCAGAAATAAGTTTGGGCATTCTAAATACCTTCATGTACATTCAAATCAAGATAAAGAGTTTTAACAGGTACGTTTCAGGTGTGGTAGTGTGGATATTTATATTTTGTAGTTTATGAAACTTATTTCTAGGTGGAAAACTAATCTTCCTGTTTTGGTTACATATTGGTGCTTGGGCCTTCAGCCCCAGAGTTCTAGAGTTTTTTTTTCTACCTGAATACCCTACAAAATTCCCGAAATCCCTCCTCAGGAGCTAGCCTGAATGCAACCTGAAGGGCAGCTTCAAGGCTAGAAACTTAGCTGTAAGTCAAACTAGAAACTAGCTGAATGTCTATTGGCAAAGCTGGCAGAAAGCGGTCCAAGGGTGGATACACTGACACACTGTTACAGAGACGGAAAACATGTTACATGTTGAATGAACAACAAGTTAATGGGAGATGGGGTTTAGGTATGGGTGAGAGTGAAGTATAAATATTGAGTGTGTGGGTATATGTTGGGTAGGGAGTTCAGAATGAGCTATCGGATAATTAACACCAGGAGACATATAGAATGAATGGGTCTGAAACCATTACATTACACAAGGGTATAGGGCTGCAGGCCTCAAGGGTGCCTTCTGCAGGAGCGAACCCGAATGCTGCCCTTAGGGCAGCTTCAAGGCTAGTATATATATATATATCTCATCATCATCGTTTAACGTCTGCTTTCCAAGCTAGGATGGGTTGGACGGTTCAACTGGGGTCTGGCAGTGTTTCTACAGCTGAATGCCCTTCCTAACGCCAACCACTCCGAGAGTGTAGTGGGTGATTTTATGTGCCACCGACACAGGTGCCAGACGAGGCTGGCAGACGACCACGCTCGGATGGTGTTTTTATGTGCCACCGACACAGGTTCCAGACGAGGCTGGCATACAGCCACGCTCGGATGGTGTTTTTTTTTTGTGCCACCGACACAGGTGCCAGACCGCCACGCTCGGATGGTGTCTTTTTTTTTTATGTGCCACCGACACAGGTGCCAGCCTCGTCTGGCAGACGGCCATGCCTGGATGGTGTTTGTTACGTGCCCTCAGCACGGAGGCCAGTCGATGTGGTACTGGCTACGGTCACGTTCGGATGGTTTTCTTATGTGCCACCGGCACTGGTACCACAAGGATACAAATTCCATTGATGTTCATCTATTTTGATTTGGTTTGATTTGATTTGATTTGATTCGATTTTGATTTATAAAAAGAGAGAGAGATGTCACAAGATTTTTTTTAATAAACTTTTGTGAATGAGAAAGTGAAATAATTCTTTTTAGAAACTGGATCTTGAAGAACAGAAAGCTACAAATAAGCTGAGCTTTGAGATCAATTTCCTAGAAATGTGTGTGTGTGTGTATGTAATTAAAGAAACGTGTCTCTCTAGTGATTTCTACTTACCTCCAACATAGATGTCAATACTTCTTCATCTCCATGACAGACAACTGTCAGGTAAACCTGTTAAAACAGTTAAAACAAATACATTATTAAAGTAATTACTATTTGATGATTGTCAAATATTTGACTAACAAGAACAGAGTGCATTACTTTTTCAATAGGATACACGTCCAACAAACTACAACATAAACATCATAATGGGACACCTGGCCTACAGGTGAGCTGTTTCTTCAAATACTATGCAGGTCGTCTAAATTAGAAAACTGCCTAACAAATACACTACCTGTCCTTATCCATATGGAAAGTAAAGGGTTAAGACCATCTTCAGTTACAAATGACCATGGGATTGTACCTAGAAAGTTCCCCTCCAAGGCAGACGATTTGTTTGTTTTTTTCTTTCTTGGAGTTTTAGTTTTTACAGCAGCAGAATGTCCTTGCAACAACTTTGGTTATGGAGTAGGATGAGGAATCTGTCTCCTTATGTAAACCACATCAAAAGGTACAAAGTGATGTGAGCAAAACAACGGCCGGCTGGAGTGAGATATGAACCTGGAATCACTGAGACTTAAAACCCAAAGCAGAAATTCATTATGATAATTAGTAATAATGAGAAAGAAGGAAAGTTTTCTTTTCTTTCTTGCTTTTTTTTTTTTTTTTTTTTTTTTAAATATCTGAAGGCATTCAGAATAAAGAAAAGCTTGTTCTGCATGACTTACAGGAGATTTCAGATCAGCAGGAAGGATCTTCTCCCCAGACACATGATCCTGGAACCTTTTACGGGATTCTTCCAAGACAGCTGCATCACCATAACGACCCATACGGCAGAGCACCAAGTCCCTTAATAATGTTGTTAAGTGATCTGGAAGAAAGAACAAGGTTTTCTAACTTTGAAACAAAACCATCAACAGAAGGATAACAGGTGTTGACTGCTGGAAGGAAGAACAGCAAAGTCTACAGAGGCAGAATTTGAACTGAAAACAAAATATTGGTTTCACATTTTGGTACTAGGCCAGCAATTCTGGGGGAGGGAGTAAGTCGATTATATTGACCCCGAAAGCATGAAAGACAAGAGTTGATCTTGGTGGAATTTGAATTCAGAATCAAAGAATGGACAAAATGCTGCTATTGTCTGTGTTCCATGCTAGCATGAGTGGGGCAGTACCACAAGAGCTGGCCAGGCTGAAGCCTGCACCAGACTTCTGTGACTGTTTTAGCAGGACTTTTACAGCTGGATGCCCTTCCAAACACCAACCACTCAGCAGAGTGGACTTTGTGCTTTTTACATGACACTAGCACAGGCGGGGTCAGTTTTGGTAAGGTTTTTACAGCTGGATGCCACTCCTCACACCAATCACTTTACAGTGTGGACTGGGTGCTTTTATTTGTTGATATTAAAATTTCCATAACAGTTTGAGGACCTTCTGAACCAGTGAAACCTGTAATCAAAGAACAACTGAAAGATAATCCCCATCTTTGTTAGGTTAGGCACAATAGTTTATCAATAAGAAGAAGTATCTTTAATATTTTAGAATTATTACTAACTCTCTTCTTTTGTAGCTTCCCAGCCAACCTTTGCAGCTATCTTCCTGAACAAGTTACGAACAAACACTTTGTACTGGTCATAGTACTTGGTGTACTGGAGCAGGAGAGCAATATTTGTTAGGTTCTGTGCCAAGTCATTCCAAACTGTGTAGTTGTCTTCGTTTTTGTATGATTGGACAAATTTCAGCACTTCAACGGTTGACACCATACCAGCACGAGCCTGTATAATAGAACGAAAGGAACAATTTATTTTTCAACAGAAATATGGCTGATGTGTAAAATAGAAATGTGAGAGAACTGTGTGCAAAGGCAATTGTAATCGACTGAATCACAGCTGACATCCACAATAAACTAAAGTGGAATAATGTGGAAAGAAAATAGAAAATAGAACAAAAAACCTCAAGTTCCTCCCAGCTTAGTGATTAGGGTGTTGGGTCCACAACTATAAAGTAGTAGGTTCTCATCCTGGACAGGGCAGTGTATTGTGTTCTTAAGCAAGATACTTCATGTTGTTCCATTCTATTCTGCTGAGATGAGCACCAAGTAATGGTGCATCCCCCTCTCTACCCAATCGTCACATTCTAGATGTCCCTCAGGGTAAAAGATTGGGAGGGCTAGGAGGATGTCTATGTCTGCTTTCATACAATTAATGAAAACATGGTCCATGTTCTCAAGACAAGTTTATCAGTGATGGCCATGTGGTTTGGTTATGTATAAAGGATTGTATCTGATTTGTACCAAACACACTAACATAATCCTTTCCTGTACTTTCACCGATCACTCTCCCCAGACTTGTGACTGACATCCACTGCCCTCTCTCCTCACCCTGACCATGCTGTAGCTACCATCATCTTATTCTCTTCCTCAACTCATCCTATTTTATTCTTTTTCTCTCTCCCTCTTATTACCCCTGTTTATCATGTTTTGATGAATGAAGGTACCATAAGGTAGTGATGATGCCTTTGCCCCTTACAAAAACAACCTTGCTAGCACTGGTGCCCTGATATAATGCACCCAGTGAACTCTACAAAGTGGTTGCTGGATGAGCAGAGTCGCATGGTCGAGAGGATCATTTGGTCTTGTTAAGGACATGACCAGCTCTCTAGTGTTCAAGTGATGATAAAATGCACCCAGCAAACTCTGGAGTGCTTGGTGTTTGGAAGGGCATCTGGCTTGGGAAATTAAACTAAAAACAATATGCATGAGTGAAACATGGTCCTACAACCCATCTAGGGTGACAGGAACTACCCAGATACGAACCAGCTTGGATTGCAACAACCAGTTCAACTCATGCAAATGTGAAAAGCAGATGTAACATCATGAGAGTCTTCCACTCATCTTCCTACTTGTTTACTGCAGCAAACATTCCAAAGTTATCAATTCTCTGTCAGATGAATTAATGGAGAATAAAGAGTTCTATCTACAAAAAACGAACTGGTTGAGGTAAATCTGAAGAGATTGTGCCACGTTGTCCCCAACTTCTACAGAATGACGAATCAGATCTCTTCTGAAACAATTATGTTTATGTCTACAAGACATAAGCAGTGAATATTTCCAAATTTATAATACTGTAAATCTTCGAGTATAGTCCACCCTTGAGTATAATACGCAGGGGATTTTTAGGGGGCTTGTACCACTGAAAAACCTAAACCTTGTGTATAATATGCACTCCTTCTCTAACGCGAGTCGTGCGTAATTAAGCCAGCAGCACCTAGTCGAATAAACACTTCCGCGCATGTGTAATACAATAATGGTGATGTTCTTAACTGTTATATGGGAATGTAAATATGTTTGCAAATTGTTTTTTTATTTCAATAAATGTTGCTTACTGTAAGTTATGGATGATTCTTTTATGACTTTATTGCTTTCAGGCTTAGCTTAAGGTATTTTTCGAGCCCGACATTACAAAATGCGTCTGAATAAATATTGCCGGACGGCAAATAGAGAGTCAGCCATTGCTTAGAAGACATTTTTCAATTTTAACCTTGTATATAGTATGCACTAGGGATTTTGACCTTTAAATTTTGGGAAAAAAAATGCAGATTATACTCGAGGATTTATGGTATTTTTATTCCTACATTTGTGGCATTAGTCTAATTCTATCTTGTCAGTAGAGAAGGCCCAATTAGAATTTAAGTAAACTTACCAAAGCAAACATATCACTCTGTAATGCCAGTCTATTGGTAGGGAGAATGGTTTTGTTGACAATTCCCTTCAATAGAGATTGTAACATGTCACTGCTGTATTGCACTCGATACACACCAACTGAGTTACAGTTTAACTGAAATGAAAATATAGATTTCTTGAAATAAATCTCAGAATGTTAGCAGAAATAAAATTTATCAAAAAACAGAAACAACAGGATAAAGTGAGAAAGTGTTTGTGTAATGTTAAACAAAAGGTTAAATGAAATTTTTCCCTACCAATATCTCTATAGCAAGTTGCTTCACTTTGTACCAGGCTAGCTAGAGAATACACTTGTCTGTACATTAAATATGTCACACATTGTACCCTTCTGTCATCTGCCAAAACTAGGCGTGTTTTTATCCTGTTTGCTTGATTATGTGGGCAATATTTGAATGCAGTTTACATGATTATCATTATAGACATTGATAACAAAGAAATGATGCTGCCGTGTAAATGTGTGTGTAGATCTATCATATTTCACTTGGTTTTTGTTAAAAACAAAACCATAAGATCATCCATCATTACACTGAATAGTTCTATAATAAATAGTCAAGCAAACAAACAATATAAAATCAAGGCACCTAGTGTTTTGGTAGTTAGACATGCTAGATCATGAGATATTAAAGCAACAATAGAATACCTAGGATATTTCATTCAACATTCATAGGAGTTGATTTATGAATAATCTACAACCAGCCCAGTATCATCATCATCATCGTTTAACATCCGTTCTCCATGCTAGCATGGGTTGGACGGTTCGACCGGGGATCTGGGAAGCCAGAAGGCTGCACCAGGCTCCGGTCTTATCTGGCAATGTTTCTACAGCTGGATGCCCTTCCTAACGCCAACCACTCCGTGAGTGTAGTGGGTGCTTTTTACGTGCCACCTGCATTGTATATACCCAAATAACTTGTGATAAAGTTGATTACGACATCGTCTACCGCTGGGCCAGCATATACTGAAATAACATGCTTTAAGAAAGGTTTACTACCTTCAGTAGTTTCTAGATCACAGCGTTAGCTATTAAACAATATATATTTGTTATGAACTCACCAACACCCATTCATCAGTTTTGACATTGTCAAGAATCACTTCCATCTTTTCACCTTCCATCAGAACTTTCTTGACTGGTTTGTGAATACTTGATGAGGTTGAAATATCAATAGGAATCATCCATCTTGAAGTTTTATCTGAAAACGACAGAACAGTGCAGTCATGTACTTGAACTAATTAGTTCTCTCGACAAGAAGTGGGGAAAATTTAGCAAAAGACATCATCATCATCTTAATACCTACATTTCCATGTTTGCATGGCTCAGAATTTGCTGAGGCAGTTTTTCTACAGCCTGTTGCCCTTTCAACTGACAAACCCTCACCTGTTTTCCAAGCAAGGAAGTACTTCCCCAGAGCCTGGAAGGTTTTTCACAGAAATCTGCAAACAACATCACTTGTATGACAATGAGGAGATGATGTCAAGGTGGTAGGCTGCTTTCAGTTTCTGTCTACCAAATCCACTTACAAGGGTTTGGTTGGACTGGGGCTATAGAAGACACTTGCCCAAAGTGCTGTGCAGTAGGAATGAACCGAAGACCATATGGTTGGGAAGCAAGTTTCTCAACCGTGCAATGATGCCAGCACTTATTGATCAGTTGAATCAAACCACAAAAATAAATTTGTAATGATTTCATATATGGAGACTAATTCTCAGAGAAAAGAGATGGTGGTGGCTCGAATTGAGCCCAGTATATTACTAGTATTTACTTTAATGACCAACAAGAAGTGAAAAGCAAAATGAAAGAGCACTGCCACAACATGGCCACAATCTAATGATTGGATCCATTATAAGAGGGCAAATAGAGGGGTGATATGCCACCCCTCTCATATCACTTCCCCCCCCCCCCCAAACTCCACTCAATAACAACAGAGAGAAGTAGTTTAGTTTAGGTTTTACCTCCCGTTTTACCATCAGCACAGAATTTCATTTGGGTCAGATGTAGAACACGACGATTATCTTCCTTTGTTTCACTGACCTGGAAAAGTGGGAAACATCGAGTTAGAACAAAAAACAAAAAAAAAAAAGATTATCTCACTGTTGTTGTCTCATCAACTATCAAGCAATCCCTGAAACTACTACTACTTGTGTGTGTGGCGCGGACCCAACAAAGATAAAAAAAAAATACTTATAGGAATACTGGCAAGGAACTCTGCCCTGGAAATCATCACCATCATCATTTAATGTCCATGTTTCATGCCAAGATGGGTGGGATGGTACCACAAAAGCTGGCCAGGCCGAAGCCTGTACCAGAATTCTGTGACTGTTTTGGAAGGATTTTTGCAGCTGCATGCCCTTCTGAACACCAACCACTCAGCAGAATGGATATTGTTTTGAGCTGAGTGGGGGTGCTAGATTCCCTTGTTTGAAATATAAGGACACAGATCATGTCATATAGCCAGCTGGAGACAATGTCTCCTAGGACTAAATTACAGCGACATTCATCCTAAATCAGGACTGCCATGTTATGTGTGCAAATAATTTTTACTCCAAACTTCCCACTTTAATCCTTCAGTATTTAAACCAACCACATCCAGCCCAAATATATTGTTTGTTTTAAGTTCAAACCAGCCAGATTCAGCCTCTCATACCTACTCTACAATGTCATTCTAAAAATAAACAATCATATCAGCAAATTCTCAAATGAGATAAGCCCTGATTAATTTAAAGCAATGTGAATAGATATAATCATTACAGTTGACAGATTAATCTGAATACTGAAGGATTAAAGTAATCCAAATCAAAACTTTATTTCATAATTTCATGCTAATTTTTGTTTCAAATACCAGCTTAATAACAAAATAACAGGTATTTTACTATGTTCTTCATTATGTTCAAAATTAATTAAAACAAAACGTAGCATATGCCAACAGAAATATGGTGCAGAGTTAAAAAGGAATTAGAACCTTTGCTTTGTGATAATACTATAAATTATTACTAGCAATAATAATAATAGTTTCAAATTTGGCCACAAGGGCAGCTATTTTAGGAGAGGAGATGAGTTGGTTACATTGACTCTCCAGTACTCAACTGGTTCTTAATTTATTGACCCTGAGAGGATGAAAGGCAAAGCTAACCATGGCAGAATCTGAACTCAGAACATAGCGATGCCCAAACTACCGCTAAGCATTTCATCCAATGTGCTTATTATTCTGCCAGTTTGCTGCCTTAACAGTAATAATAATAATAATAATAATAAAGGGAACACTGAGTGTGAATGGTGCACTAAAATGCACCCAGTCTTATGTTTTAACCCTTTCGTTACCGTATTTATTTTGAGATGCTCTGTGTCTCTTTCAATTACTTTAAATATAACAAAGAATTTAGTAAAATAACTTAGTTATCATTAACCCTTTAGTATTTAAACCGGCCACATCCGGCCCAAATATTCTACATGTTTTATATTCAAGCTGGCAATATCTAGCCTCTCACACCTAACCTACATTGACATTCTAAAAATAAACAATCACATCATTGAAACCCCAAAGCTATAAGATAATGCATGATTAATTCAAAACAATTTGAGTGAAAAAGTATTACATTTAACAGAGTAATCTGAACACTAAAGGGTTAAGCTAGTGTTGGGAACATAAATTGTGACTAAAGTTTGGTGGAAGATATTAATTCAATACTTATGAAAGTAAGACATTTGTACTACAGAGCCAGAGGCGATTTTGGCTGGGTTGGTATCAAAAGGGTTAAAGGAGGGTGATCCCTTTCCTCCCTCTTGCTTATACTCACCAACAAATGGTAAGGTTGAGCATCAGCCCCATTAACTTTAACATCCTGAGAGGGCCTGCATATAGTGAAGTTATATGTGCTATTTCTTGTGCTGTGAAAGCTATTTTTCTCAAGTCTGACAATCACTACTTCTTCCTCTCTATCAGTTGTATGTACACCACCTACCAACACTAAGTTACGCAGTTTCTTTAACTATGCAGCAATCATTTACCAAAACACATCATTTGAATATATCCATCTCTCTCAGATTCACCAATCACACACACACACAAAAGTTCCAAACAGAGGTCTGTAGTAGTGTACTAACTCCATGCAGTAGTTATACGATATAGTAGCTCAATATGATATTATGTAAAAAGTGCAGCAGTCCTTACTTTGACAACAGGATAACCCATCTGAGATGTCCAAGTGCTCATAACTCTCTTGATTGGTTTGCCACTAGCACTTTCTAATGCATCCCAGAGATCTTCAGTTGCAGCATTCTTGTACATGAATTTTGTTAGATAAGAATTCATGCCTTTTTTGAAATCCTGAAATGAATAAATATGTGTATATAATCCCCAGGGTACATGACAAATTGAAGAGTTCCCCCCGTGACTCCACTCAGCACCATCTAATACACATGAGATTGCTTTGAGGTTTCGCCTGACTTATGTCAGACCTGCAAGCTGGTGATGGTGATATTTAAAAACACAATGGTGGAATTTGAATTTCGAAATCAGAGAGCCAGACCCTATGGTGGTAAGAAACTCTGTAAATCTTTTGAGAGTTTCTTATCACCAAAGGTGGAATTTGAACTCAGAAGTTAAAGAGCTGGAAAAGATAAAGACATCTTGTCCAATGCTTTTCATTCACAGATCCACAAAATAATGAAAGAAAAAACGAAAATCCAAAAGGTGACCAATGGGATTTGAACCCATACAGAAGAGCTGAAACGAATATCACAAAGTATTGTATCTGGCACTCTAATGACTTAGCCAATTTGCCAGTAAGGTAGTTCTATAGGCGATACACATTGTTGATTAAATAAAGACTTTGGTTAAGCCAAATACTGCAAACCTAATTTTTTTTCTTTGACAAGAAGAAAAAGAACTTACAGTATCTTCAATGTAGTTGTGTAACATTCTGATGACTGATGCTCCTTTACAATAGGAAATGGCATCAAAGATTTCATCTACTTCTGCTGGGTGACCAACTGGAACCTGGAAAGACAAATACAGGTTAAAGGACTTTTAAAAGAGAGAGACACAAGAATGGAGAGATACTCAGCCAATTATTTATGGGAGGATAAAAGACAAAGTTGATTTGAACTTAGAAAGTAAATGGACATAACTGATGCCAGAGGGTAACTAATTTGGTGCACTTCTGGTCCTAATAATAAATATTTCTAAAATAGGAACAGATTTGGTGAGAGAGAATGATTAATGATAACTGCAGGATATTACTAGTACTTTTTTTTTGGTTATATTTTGAAAGTATAAAAAGTAATGTAGACTAACAGGATTTGAACTGAGTTCCTCATACTATCCCACCTGAAACTGTCCCTGGGTTTGTGATACAAGCTTCTGGTTTTAATGCAGTCTAAATTAACCCTTTAGCATTTAATCCAGCCCAAATATTCTCCCCGTCTTACGTTAAAACTGGCCGAATCCAACATCTCTCACAACTACCCTACAATGTCATTCTAAAAATATACAAAGATATCACTTAAATCTTGACGCTACATGATAATGTGTGACTAATTGAAAACAATGAATAAATAAGCAAAACATTTGACAGAAATCTTAATGTTGAAGAGTTAAAACCCTCCATCAGAATTTTCTGTTGATTTATGTTTTAAAGAGCCCCAGCTTAATAACTGTTTCCAGCGTAGATACAAAACCTGTAAATTGGAGGGGTGGGGGTGTGGATGACACTCAACTCCACTACCTGACTGGTACTTTATTTTATCACATCTGATAAAAGCCAGGATGATCCTGGTGGGATTCGAACTCAGAGCACAGAAATTTGGAACTAATACCACAAGGTATTCAGACAACCTAATAACTCACCCAATTTACCATGACCACACTAACTTAATAACGACCAAGTTATTTTACTAAATTCTTCCTTATTTCTAAAATTAAACTGAATCCAAGGGTGAAAAACAACTGCAAAGGGACATGACTAAATTGTGCATGATTCAACAACTTCTGTTAAACTACTGGCCTTGGACATGTTGGATTCTAACTGGTGAGACATGGAGGAATGAAAAGAAGGCTGAGACAATACTGAAACAAAGATTTCTTGTTTTGGTATTAAGTTGCAAAAAGTCGATTGAACTGACCCCAAAATTACTGGTATTTTAATCAGCCTTGAAAAAAATGAATGGCAAAACAAACTCTGGTGGAATTTGAACTCAGTCTACAGAGAGCTAAATACAGTTAGACATTTAATTTACTACTTCACAACCCCACTACTTTTACTAAATCTACGTTTCTAAAATATAAGATCTCTTATTAACAAATTGTACAAGACTAGACTGGGAGATCTAGCAGGAGTTATCGACACTATATCTACCCACCATACTGTATCATCATTTTTATATCTATTTTCCCTATGCCTGAATGAGGCATACTGTTGCTGTACCCCATGACTGGATGCCATAGGATGCGATGTAAATGTGGCAAAGGTAGAGAGATAATGTTATTAAATTGTTAGAGGAAGCAAAGCCAAAAATGGTGGGGAAGGGGTTACAGTACATTAACTAGAGATATGTTAACAAAGAGAAAAACGTGTTTAACGACTATGTTGAATAAAAAAAATCCTCTCATTTCTGCATGTATACACACACACAAACATGCTTGCACATGCACGCACTCACATCCAGTATGCATTAACAGAATATAATGTTGTCCAGTGAAAATACCTCAATGGGATGACTTGTGTGTAAGGCATCAAGCTTGAGGGCTGCTGCAAGATCAGACGTGACAAACTGGGTCCAGATTTCAAAATCTGGAAACAGTTTATCGACACAGAGGTATTCAATCCAAGAGGCAAAACCTTCGTTCAACCACAAGTGAGTCCACCATTCCTGTTAATAAAACAAAAGAAATTGTAAATAATCCTTTTTACTATAGGCACAAGATTTGAGGGGAAGGAACTAGTTGACGACATCAACCCCAGTACTTAGCTGGTACTTACAGTATTGGCCCATCGACCTTGGCAGAATTTGAATTCAGAAAGTAAAGATGTAGGAAATGCTGCTAAGCATTTTAATCAGCAGCTAATGATTCTGCCAACTGGCATCCTTTGAAATTGTAAATAATAATTGGAAACAAAAAGAAAAGACTATCAGAAACCAGCAGACAATCTGCCCACACCCAAGCATAGATCTTTTCTGAAATCATTAAATAATTCTAATATTTAGAAGAATCCATGAGAGAACATCTCTGAAGATGTTCCACCAATATTCAGACATTGGGAGATAAAAAAAAAAAAAAGAAAGAAAAAAAAAGACGTTTACAGTTGAATTAATATGCTTAGGAAACAAAGTACATTTTATCTTAATTTTGGATATGATGGATAGCCAAGGGCTTGTTTCAGCCTTGATTATGCCTTATCAGCACAGCAGAATAATGACAGTCAATTTAATAGACTAAAAGACTTTACTACATTCTTGGCCTATATACATGTATGAGCATTAGTGCATGTATGCATGCATGCATGTTTCCACACATACATGAATATGTATTAATTAATTAATAATAAATCTCTGAATGAGGTATAAACAGTAGCTGCACGACAATGTGAAGTATATTTACCACTTAAATGTGGCTAACCACCAAGGGTGGATGCTACTGTAGCTTGTAGCCCCAGGAGAACATCTTCTCCAGCCGGCTATTGACACACTTTCTGTGCCCTATCAGTATTTGCAAAAGGAAGTCATTCTTCCCATCATCAACCTGACGTGATACACATGGACCCGGGCGCTGACGACGAGTAAATACCCAGAAACTCAGGTCCATGTGTATCACGTCAGGTCGACGATGGGAAGGATAGCTTCCCTTTGCAAATACTGATAGGGCACAGAAAGTGTGTCAATAGCCAGTTGGAGAAGATGTTCTCCTGGGGCTACAAGCTACAGTGGTTAGCCACATTTAAGTGGCAAATATACTTCGCATATTAATTAATTACCATATACAAAATAATCTAAAGATAATATGCTGACTCTAGTAAATAGAAAAACTGAATTCAGGAACGAAATAACTACCATAGTGACAAGGTTTCCAAACCACATGTGTGCAAGTTCATGACCGATTACAAGTGCAACAAGCTGTCGTGATTTCGCAGAGGAGTCTTCTGCATCAATGAGCAAAGTATTTTCTCTGTATGTCACCAAACCCCAGTTTTCCATGGCACCTGCAAGAACACAATGTTTTAAATACAATCACACATCATGCCATTAAAAAAAAAAATCATACTGAAGACAATATCCAAAATATAAGACATCTCAGACGCACACAAAGGTAATTCTGGGAGACTTTGAACTGAGAAAGTAAATATTATACACTTGGACTCTGTGTAATTTGAGAATCCTAATAATAATAATAGTTTCAAATTTTGGGACAAGAGGGAAGAGTAAATCAAAGTGGACTATGGCAGAATATGAACTTGAAATATTAATAATAATAATCCTTTCTACTCTAGGCAAAAGGCCTGAAATTTGGTGGGAGGGGGCCCAGTCGATTAGATCGATCCCGAAAGGATGAAAGGCAAAGTTGACTTCGGTGGAATATGAACCCAGAACGTGAAGACAGACGAAATACTGCTAAGCATTTCACCCAGAATGCTAATGATTCTGCCAGCCCACTGCCTTAATAATAATAATAATAATAATTAGTATTATTATTGTGGCACAAGGCTAATAATTTCAGGGAACAGGACGAATTCGATTACATCAAGCCCAGCACTCAGCTGGTACTTATTTTATTGACCCCAAAAGGATGAAAGGTAAAGCTGACCTTGGTGGAATTTGAACTCAGAACATAAAGACAGACGAAATGCCGCTAAGCATTTTGCCTGGTGTGCTAATGATTCTGCCAGTTCGCCACCTTAAATAATAATTGTTTCTAATTTAGATATGAGGCCAGCACTCTTGAGGGGAAGGGAATGCATCTACTCCAGTACTTGAGTGGTACATAATTTTATTAGCCTTCAAAGGATGAAAAGCCAAACTGACTTTGGTAGGATTTGAACTCTGAACATAATGAATCACAATAAATACTGCAACACATTTTGGTCTCATGTGACTCTTCTAAATAATTCTGTTTACAGACTGAAAATGTAGAAGCTTTGAGAAGAGAAGAAACCTATCATTTTGGTTTCAAATTTTGGCACAAGGCCAGCAATTCTGAGGGGAGGGTGTTTGTTGATCACATCAACCCCAGTATTTGACTGGTACTTTTATTGATCCAGGAGGGTTGAAAAATTAAAGTTGGCCCTGGAGACATCCGAATATACAAACATCTTGTAATTAGCTTTTGAACTCTTTCGTTATCATATTTCTGTTGAAATACTTTTAATCAATTTCAAAAGTAATTAAGAATATAGTAAAATAACCATCATTATTAATTGATGGTTGAAACAAATTAATTTGAAAATTTAATGGAAGGTTTCAGAGTAGGTTAATTTAAGATAAGGAGTTTGTACCATAGAATGAGGGGCGGTCTTGGACAGGTCTTAAAAAAGGGTCAAGTTAAATGTATCAAAATAAAGGGGAAAACATTAACTGACCACTCAGAAAATCAGGAATTGCAATAAGGTCAATTTTTGGCAGTGGATAGGCAATATTGAAGTAGCTCTTGTAAAATGGCAGTGTTTTCACAGTTACCTGCAAAGAAAGAAGTTAGAAGACATTAGTTAGAAAGCATTTAGAGTTGGAGTTCTTTTACAAACATGAAAAGGTGGTGGAATGAAAACTGGGTTTTAAAAACAAAGTTTGATTTTTGGAGATGGAAAGCGAAAGCAAGCAATACTGGATACTTTCCCCCGCACCCCTTCGAGTAGGATGGCATTTTGACCCTTTAGCATTCAGATTATTCTGTTAACCCTTTCGTTACCATATTTCTGTTGGGATGCTCCGTGTTTCAGTTAATTTTAACTATAACAAAGAATTTAGTAAAATAACTTAGTTATTATTAAGCTAGTGTTAGGAACAAAAATTGTGACTAAGGTTTGGTGGAAGATTTTAATTCAGAACTTTTGAAAACAAGACATTTGTTCTACAGAGCCGAGGGTTGGTTTCAGGTGGGTTGGAATCAAAATGGATGAATATAACACCTTTGTTATTCACATTGGTTTGAATTAATCATGACTAATCTTCAGTTGGCTTGACTGGCTAAACAATTCCCCCAGTGAGAACATTAAGGACAACCAGCCACAGAAGTACTCTCCCAACAAAAATCATCCCACTCATGCAAGCATGGAAAAGCCATGTAAAACTGGATATATATATATATATATATATATATATATATACACATACATACATACATACATTAGTATTATTTAAAAAACAATGATCTACAATACAGACAGAAAGAGAGAGCGAGAGAGGGAGGTAAAGATACTCATTATACAAAATCAACACAACAATTCATATTGAATGCAACCAATGTGTTAAAAGAAATGATTTAGGATTTCTTTCATCGTAAGGCATTGCTGTTAGAAAAACAAAACAAACCCCCACCCCACCCACTCACAAGAATATACACACCAGTTTTAAGCTGCTGCACATTCTAACACTTATTGTAGTTTATAACTTCATTAAATTGGCAGTAAAAATAGTTATGGGGAAGAAAAATCTATAACCTTTGTTGAGCAATGCTGACCATGTCTCCAGACATGTGCTGGAGAGGATAAGATTTCTTTGAAAGAGTCTATGAAACCCCCATACATGCAAGTACCCCACTTCTCTACACCACTAATGTTTATCCATCAGATAAGGACCCCCCTACTTCGGTCGATACAGCTCAGCACCAGCATCACTTTAAGTGTCAAGGGGGTCTAAATACAATCAGAACAGATAATATACACCATCTTTCTAGGTTCTTTTACAGTTACACCAATCCACTGGTTAAGATTGACAATTTTAGTGGCCTTGAAAGGACAAAAGGCAAAAATAACCTCAGCAGGATTTGAATTCCTAGCATAGAGAGTCAGAATAAATGCTTTGAGATATTCTATTCAATGCATTAACGAGCCTGCCAATTTGATACTTTTGGGGAAGAAATTAGTAAATTTGCTTATGGTTTTGCAGTGAATCCTCATTCCAAAGTTTGCAGTGGATTAATGGATAAAGAGATTAATATACAAGTATAAAAGTTTAATAAAGGTTTATTAGTTCAAAGTTAGACTGGAACTATGTACATACCCAGGAATTAAGACACCCAACAACAATCAGAGTATATATATATATATATATATTTATATACATAGAAATTATATATATAGAAAATTAATCATTATTGAATTGACAAACAAATTGTTGTTTGAGCATTATGTTGAAACCTTCCTGTAAGGGAAATCTCCATATTTTAGGCATGTCCTAGCCAGGAGATTTATCATTCCCTGATTTAATGTTTGGGAAACAGGCTACAGATAAGTAATGTTACTAGAGATCATGTGAGAGAAACTTGTTCATCCATATATCATGGTTTTAGTATAGCTGCAAATGAAGTTGGTGTTTAACCCTTTCATTACCAACCCGGCTTGTTTTTGTAAGTTTTGAATTAAAATCTTCCACCAAACCTTAGTCACAATTTATGTTCTTAACACTAGTTGAATGATAACTAAGTTGTTTTATTAAAATCTTTGTTATATTTAAAGTAATTGAAAGAAATACAGAGTATCTCAAAATAAATACAGTAATGAAAGTGTTAAAAGACCCATAGAAAACACTTAACTTACATCAAGAGCAAACTGTCCTTGATCCCTCTTCTCCAATGGTGTATAAACGCGAACAAGGACGTTATCTGAATCTCTACCTTCCAGGTAGTCAAATTCACCAATTATAAATGCCAACAAATATGTTGACATTTTAGGACTCCTTTCAAACTTCATCACCTTCAACTTGGGATCAGTTGAGTGAGTTTTCTCTTCAGTAACTGGCTGAAAAACGTAAATGGCAAACGACCAAAACATGATCAGAATTGGCAAAGATAATGTTTGTCTGAAGCAAAAGTTGTTCGTTACAGAATGAAACAAAATATTTTATATACTTTGAAAGCCTAGAGATACATACAGACATACATACCTAACTAGGTACACATATTAATATCATCATAATCATCATTATTATTTAATGTCTATTTCTTATACTGGCATGAGCTGGATGGGTCAACAGGAGCTGGCAAGCCAGAGAGCTACACCAAGCTCCAACCATCTCTTTTGGCATGGTTTCTATTGCTGGATGTCCATCCTGACACTGACCACTTTGCAGTGTGTATACACGGTACCAGTATTCTTTTTTGTTTTGATTGTTAAAATTGATTAACTTACAGCAATTCGGTCCTTTAGCATTCAGATTACTCAGTCATTTGTGATGCTTATTTATTTAAATTCTTTCAAATTAATCATGCATTACCTCATAGCTTTGAGATTTCAATGATGTGATTGTTTATCTTTAGGATAACATTGTAGGATAGGTATGACAGGCTGGATCTAGTCAGTTTGAATGTAAAAATTGAATGGGTAGAAATTTCTGGGCCAGGTGTGGCCAGTTTAAATGCTAAAGGGTTAATCTTTTGGTGTGTTTATACACACACACATGTTTACATTAAAGAGATACTGAATGAAAAAGAAAAAGACTGTATTTTAGAATGATGTTTCTTCTTTCTACAACTACCACTCAGAGACTAGATTATTCTGCGTTGGGGAAGATTTAAGAAATGGCAACTGTTTCAAGACAAATCAGCAAAATTGTGTACTCATATAGACCATACACACAAATGAACCAGTACACCTTAATGTAAGAGAGACAGCTGACTACTATATAAATGACAAGTTGTTTCTTAGCACAGCTGGGTCCCACTCAAATGAGTTAGTTGACCTACTATAATAATAATAATAATAATAATAATAATAATAATAATAATAATAATTAGTTATATTTAAAAAAACAAAAACAAAAGTAACTTAGTATTTTTTTGTTTTTAAAAAGCATAAAATGAAAAAGAAAAATGAAGTCTTACCATATTTGATAAGCCTGTTAAATGATTAGGAAAGACTAAAGTGATGTCAAAAGTAGCTTTGAATGATGGTTCATCCCAGCAAGGGAATGCACGACGGGCATCTGTCGACTGGTGGAATATGCAATAACAAAGAGAAGAAGTACACTTAGTAGCATTCACAACAACAAATGAAAACAGTAATTTATCACAATGGATCTCTACTTGTCTGGTTGCCAGCATCATACAATGCTATGTTTCTACACCATACTTGAAGCTGTGAAATAAAGATAAGGTAAGGCGATATTTATTGTTTTGGTTAGAGCCCTTCACCACAGAACAAACAAATGCTGAAATCATTCAATATTTCCTCTTGTCCCTGTTGCCTTGCAGAGTGGTCATGGCCGAATAACTAGAGAGGCTGATCAATCAACTGAGAAGTTAGTCACACCCCCATCACCAGGACTGTCATGTTCTTAACCAAGACACTTAACTCTTAAAATGGTACTGTCCACTACCATCACCACTTACAAGGGTAAGCTGGCAGAATTGTTAGCACACCACTAAGCATTTCGCTTATCTTCATGTTCTGAATTCAAATTCTGTCATGTGCCTATTATTTCGCAGCACCGGTAACTGAAAGGACAAGCTCATATGCGTGCAGGCTAAGTAAAATTGCTCTCTTCTACACATACAGGCTTCTCCTTTCGGGTGCTGCATGGACGTGCTGGTGGCATGTAAAATGCCATCCAGCACAAACTGTTAAGTGGTCAATGTTAGGAAGAGCATCCAGTCACAGAAACCATAACCACAACAGACAGTTGGAGTCCCGACAGCTCCCAGCTCCATGCCAAACCGTCCAACCCATGCCAGCATGGAAAGTGAATGCTAAATGATTAAGATTATTATTATTTTTAAGGCAGTGAGCTGACAGAATCGTTAGCATGCTGGGCAAAATGCTTAGTGGTATTTTGTCTGCTGCAGTGTTCCGAGTTCAACTTTGCCTTTCATCCTATGTCTTGATAAATTAAGTACCAGTGAAACTCAGGGGGCGATGAAATTGACTATCCCCTTACCCCCAATTTCAGGCCTTGTGCCTTTAGTAGAAAGGATTTTTATTATCATTGATGTGATAATGTGAGTGGTAGAATATAAGTAAGTTACAGGAAATTAAAGCCATCAGATGAAGAAGTGTGCCAGATGCATGACTGCTGCAATACTTATGGCACGTGAATGGATGAAAAAGTGCTACAAGCTGTCAGTGAAAATGATCTAGGCCCACTGGTTTATCAGTTAGTTTGCTGGTTCTAGACTGCAATAAAATTTGAACTTTCTTTTCAGCTCTGAAGGATGCTTCTCTCTGTAGAGAAGAACCCTAGTTGAGTTTGGAACGGAAGGTTCTGAATATTGTGACTGGTTGACCAGAATATTTTGTTGGCCCATAAAGAGTCCAGCTAAAGTCTTCTCAGGATTTAGCCTTGGATACGAGTAGTGAAGAGGCTAAACCTAAAATATGAAAATACATCTTCCAGGACTTGAATTTTTATTTCTAATGGGTCATCCACAATGAGTAAGTGAGTGTCAATGAGCATTGAAGGTACCAGGAGACTGGTGAGAGTAATTTGTCTGGGTATCAGTGATTCTTAACCATTTTTTAGCCTATGAAGCCCCTTGGTTCCTGTTTTACTCTGCTGGACCCTCACAGCTATTTGATGAGAAAAAAAATTCTATTAATTTTTTTAGAATTAAATAACAGGAATTGTAAAAAAAAAAAAAAAAAAAAAAAAAAAAAAAAAAAGAAAGAAAAGAAAAGTCAAAATATTTTGTGTATTGTAAAAGTATAACCAAATCTTTTATGAACCCCTAAGGGCCTTATGGCTGCCAGTTGAGAATCACTGATCTAAAGCAGTGTTTAAAGGGAAAACATGGATGGGGAATGGAAAAGGAATTGGCGGTCTGAAATGAATGTTTGCAGAGTTATCTCTGATGAGGGTTCTCAAACCCATGTGCTAGTGTTAAACCCTGCAGTGTAAGTAGGCCCACGAAGACTAACAATGGTGAGGGACATCTCAAATGATCACCTACCTCAAACTGAGTGACTGCCAAATGAACAACTTTGCCACTGGAAACCGTGTACTGGCTGTGGTAAAAACCTCGCATTCGATCATTGAGTTCCCCTGCAAATTCAATGTGGAGCACACCGAATCCAGCCTGCAAATTAAAAAATAATAATTTTAAACTGAGAAATTTCAAGTGGATTAAATCATTTATCAAAAGGTATTGTGAGCTAGCACTATCAAACCTTGACCTTGCAGCCAAGCAATAACAGGAAATCAGGTGCTACTGTTTTTATTGGGTTTGTTTGACCCTTTCAGTGTTTACTCTGATATGAAACAAAATAAGAAGGCCACATTACAAAGCAAATCAAAGAATATGTAAATAAATGCTAAAACAATCCCTCCAATAAAATATGTTTTCTTTTTTATTTCATGTCTAATCAACTATAAAATGGAGAAGAATGAAACAAGCAGATTTACACTTTGCTGATGACTGAGCCTGCATTTCTGTGCAGTTGTTGGCAAGAAGAGCCATGACGAATGTCCTGGTTGAAACAGATGAAAAGACTGGCTTGAGACTTCACATCTTGGTAGCATTTAAACAGTACATGGCAATGCGGAAACTTACACATGAAACTAAAGACAGACAAAGGTGCTGCTGTATTCCACAAATTCCAATCAATATGGTAATCGGAGTCTCACATAACTAACAAAATTAAGATTATTCTGGTAAATTGTTATCTCAACAACAGCCAATGCTACTGATACTGGAAAAGTACAGCTGAAATTGAGAAACAGATCGATATTTTCCAACAAAGATGCCCGTGAAAAATCCTGGGTATAAAATTCAAGACAAGATCACAAAAGAAGAGGTGCTTTGAAGATACAAGCCCCATACCTTAATCTTGTAATCAAGGGCAGAAGAATGCAGCTAGCAGGGCATGACCTATGAATGGGGGGGGGGGGACAATATCCCAGTAAGAACTGCCATGACACAGTTACCAGCCGGTGTGAAGAGACTAAAGAGCAAACCACTAAGAAAACCTGGAGAGCCACCTCAAAAGATGACCCTGCGCAGCTGTAGCACAAACTGGTTTCAAGCTCCAACCCTTGCCAAAGTCAGAAAAAGAGGGAAGAGCACAATGGCCCTTTGCCACGAGGCTAGAGGAACCAGATGGCTCAACTACAGTAAAGTGATACTCGTGTTATATCCACTGCATAAACTTGAACAAGCAGAGTTGTCCTGCTCAGGAGCTCAACAGAAAGTGGAACAGAAATTTCAACTCATAACAGTGAGGTCACTAGCTTATAAACTATCATCATCATCCTCCTCCTCCTACTATTACTACTACAAAGCCTTATTAGTGAAAGAAAAAGGAGTAATAATGTGACCAGCCTTATTAAAATATTAGATGGAAAGAGCTACACTAAGAGCCTACTAGATCAACTGCTAAATATTGGGGTAACAAGCAAACCTGTACAGCAGTGGTTGCTGATTGTGGCTCCCAGGGTCACACAGCATCCTTCTAGTGCCTCCCACTTCTCATAGTCTTCCCTCAATAAATATAACAGGCTTTATTACCAAATACGTAAATGAAATTGAAGTTAAAAAATTGAAATACATACCTTGAAAGTACTGGAAGAAGAGAATATGACATTTTCATTTTCCTTAACAAAGGAAATTTTCAAGTCAACTGGTTCTCCACCTGTAATAAATAAGATTTCCAACAGTGAACAGGTGTGATAATATTTAATATCTAGCAGTGTTCTGTTGTTGGGTACTGCCTATTGTCTATAGATCTATAATTTCAGAGGGATCCCATCTCCAGAGAGCAGGAGAGAGTGTCTCAGCAAGCTATGGTATCAATCAAAATTTAAATTCAACAGAAGCTATCTGCCTTTCTCAAAAAGCATTAGCTATATACACTACTAGTGCTTTGGGGAAAGGTATGAATGTGACATTTTCATATTTTTAAACAAATTTCAGGTTTCTAGCATTAAAAAATTTTGTAAGGAGAGAAAGAAAAGTTATATATTTTCAAGGAGCCATAAGATTTAAAGTTAAATAACTTGCATGGTTCACAATGTACACCAAAGTCAGCTAGAAATAACAAAATTTCTCTTAAAAACCTATCATCTTAAAACAAAGACACACCAGATATGATAGTTTTTGACGAGAGATGGTCAAATAAAGACTGATCTGGGACTCAACAACACTAACATTATAAAGCATTACAAACCAGAACTCACCTTCATACTTGAAAGAAGCTTTAGAAACAGTAAGTTCAGCAGCATTTAACTTGAATGATTCAACAGGTTCTTTGATCTACAACAGAAACAAGATGAGTGGTCAGTTGGTTAAAACAACCAGGCTTATGAAGTGACGGTCAGCCAAAATCGACTGATTCCAACTAAATTGCAATGTATTAACATTTCCACTTGACAGTTTCCTGAAAAACTGAAAAATAAATTAAATTTAAGGGTTTCTGTGAAGAAGGATCTTGCAGAAGCAAAATCTTGGTACCAGGGCAATATGCAAGTAAATTTTGGATTTAGATTTTTGATTTAATTGTTATTCTATAGATATGTGTCTTTTGGATAAACTTTAACTCTTTTAAACTTTATTTTTATTTCATTTAATGTTAGATTCACTTAAAGTGCAGGAGAGGGGGGGGTCATTTGCTAATTTGCATTCATCCCTTTAGCATTTAAACTGGCAAGATCTGGCCCAAATATTCTACCTGTTCTATGTTCAAACTGGCCAGATCCAGCTTCTTGTACTTACCATGCAATGTCATTCTAAAAGTAATCACATCTTTGAAATTTTGAAGTTATAAGATAATGCAAAATTAATTCAAAACTTTGGCCTGCATTCATAGTGTGGGCTGGTTCCCCCGACACTGCTCCGAACGACATAATTAGAAGGGGTCTCGACACGACTTGCGACACATCACAACAGCGAGGATGCTGCCCTGATGGAAATAATCCTCTTCCCATATGAAGGCGGCAGATTCCGAATCTGGGACATATTCAGCTCCAACTGGGCCGCCTAGGAGTCTGACTGACTTATCAGTTTGTGCAGGTCACCATTGAGACTTCAGATGTTCTCAGATCCTACACTGCTGATTTCCTCCACAAAATCAGGATAACCATGGTCTGTCTGAGAAACGAACCCCACAAGGTGAGGTAGCTCTTGTAGTGAATTTCACTGGCCTTTCTCCATGGCAACGCTTTTGCAATCATAACTGGAAGGCATAGCTGAACACATCATTTGTTCTGGGGCCCACAACCAGTTGCTTCCCCCACCCAGGTTCTGCTGCTTAACCCTTTGGAGATGGAGCCTCATTAGGAGCGTCAGTGCCATGAAGATGAATCCCTTTTCACAAACCCCACAGAGGGCATGCACTTCTTTTTTTTAAAAAATTATAAAATATAAATTACTTTACATACAAAAACTACAGTAATCCCTCGACTATCATGAGTGTTATGTTCCAAAACCCACCCACGACAGGTGAAAATCCAAAGTATATTTTTAAAAATTATATTTCTAATTTGTATATATTTATTTTATTGTAACTGCAAAATCACACCACGGAGGAATTGATGTAAGCTTAAGTAATAAACCAGGATAGATGAACTGCAATATGGCAAGGGATTACTGTATACATAGTCTTGTAGGAAACTGAATGAACTAATACAATCTTCTTCATCATTCGACTTTTGGGCCAACAGATCAGCCTTGTCATTTCCTAAGGGTTAATTCCTCTCCTTTTTTTTATATTTTATCTTTGTTTCCTTGTTGATACTCTTTTACTTGTTTCAGTCATTTGACTCTGGTCATGCTGGAGCACCGCCTTTAGTCGAGCAAATCAACCCTAGGACTTATTCTTTGTAAGCCTAGTACTTATTCTATTGGTCTCTTTTGCTGAACCGCTAAGTTATGGGGACGTAAACACACCAGCATTGGCTCTCAATCAATGTTGGGGGGACAAACACAGACACACAGATATATATATATATATATACATATATACGACGGGTTTCTTTCAGTTTCCATCTACCATATCCACTCAGAAGGCTTTGGTCAGCCTGAGGCTATAGTAGAAGACGCTTGCCCAAAGTGCCACACAGTGGAACTGAACCCGTAAACCATTAGGTTGGTAAGCAAGCTACTCACCACACAGCCACTCCTATGTGACATAGTTATGATTTTTTTTTTCTCAGTAATTTTATCTTATATACTTTTAATGCTTTTTTAAAATTTTTTCTTCCTATGAAAATGTTAACAAAATGACATTCAATAAAATAAAAAAAAAAATGATATGACTCAATAAGTTTTACATTTAACAGAATAATTTGTCATAGATATGACTGATTTCAATGCAAAAGAACGAAACAAGTTTGCTTTGTTTTAGAGCTGCACCAACAGCCATGCTATAAACTATGCACCTGCCTAAGTATCACATGTCACTATCAAGCAATTGTGCAACTATTTTTATGAAGAGAGAGAGAGAGAGAGAGAGTTTTACAATTAACAGAATAATCTGTCATAAAACAGGAAGAATATTTGGCTGGATATGACTGATTTCAATGCAAAAGGTCTAAACAAGTTTGCTGTTTTAGAGCTGCATCGACAGCCATGCTATAAACTATGCATCTGCCTAAGTATCAGATGTCAATCAAGCAGTTGTGCAACTATTTTTATGAAGAGAGCGAGAGAGAGAGAGAGAGAGAGAGAGAACGATGTGCTACCTTTGTCAAAGAGTATAAGCATCCAAAACTGCCAAAGTGTGAAGAACTGCACACTATATTAACCCTTTCGTTACTGTATTTATTTTGAGATGCGCTGTATTTCTTTCAATTACTTTAAATATAACAAAGAATTTAGTAAAATAACTTAGTTATCACGTTTAAATATTTGTTGTGCAAGATTTTTTATGTGAAGTCGTGTGTTGAAACAGATATTGTTATATTTCGGAATGGTCATATTGCCAGTTTAGCCAATAAAAACACACGCACTATATATTTGGTGTTATTTTGCTTCAGTGATATTTATTTTTTACATTAATCTTAATCTTATTTCGGCCAAAGTTCTTTCGTCACACTCCTGTGACCGCATCAGTGGTCCTTTGTTTTCTTCTCACTTACTTGTGTCTCTCCTTACTAACCGTCAGCCATTTTGTATTTCTATTGTATGTCTTCATTTGCGCATGCTTATATCACTATGTGCGTCTATGTTTATTTAGTGTGTGTGTGTGGGGGATGCCTGTAATATTTGTATCTTCTGGTTATATACATTCTTGTAATTTGTATTTTGTTTTTGTTGTTGCTTTTGTTCTAACTTTGTTCATGTGTTTACATCCACCCATTATTATCATTACATATGCTTGTATGTATGTATAACAACAATATTAGTAATAATAATAATTAAAGACTGAGAGGTATGCATCTTGCAAAATGGACACTCTAATACTGGTACGATAACAAACAGACCCAGTGGACCTGGGGTTTTGATGACCTTTAGTTAAAAATGCATAAGCAGTACACCAGATTGCTCTAAACACCAAATATATATATGGACCAATGGGAGAGAGAGAGAAACTTTGTAGTCACTTAGCCTGTTGACAAACCTATCAGGGAAGATGGCCATGAATGGAATGGTTTCGATCAAAGGTTTGTTGAATCGTATTTCTCTATAGCACTGACATCTATGTGAAATCATGTAGCCTAGCTGCAGGTTCAATTCTCAGGGTGGGCAGCATGTTGTGCCCTTGAGCAAGGGACTTCATTTCACATTGTTAAATTAATCTTAGCTAAAAATGAATACAAGCAACAGCTATGAATTAGTTCTGCAGGAGACAAGTTCTCTGAGCCCAAACTTAAATGAACCAATAAGAAATCAGTTTTAGAGTCACATGACCTGTTATACATTATGTCAATAGGCAGGATGGTCTCAGATGGAATGCTCTTGTCGAATTATTCTATTTCTGTACAACAGAAAGGAATAAAGGAGTTGCAACAGGGTGAGTTCTCGAGAATACTCTAGCAGAGTGACCAATTTTAAAGATGAGAGGGTGTGAGCTGAGGGAGATTTGTGACTTAAATTTAGTAGGTTGACAGATAATGCAGTCTGTAAGTTACTCAGCAGCATTTTGCTTATGTTTATGCTCTGGGTACAAATTCTGATGTCAACCCTGCATTTCATTCTTTTAGGGTCGATGAAACGGTTATCAGTTGAGCACTGAGGGTCAATGTAATCAACAAGATCCCTCCCACAAAATTTCTGGCCATCAGCCTTTAGAAGGAACGATTACCAGGAGTAGGATTGGGGTGAGTTTGAGGAAGTCAATGTTTTTCAATAATCAGCATCTTAAAGGAATATTTTCCATGACATTGCTCCTTCTAATTCATATATATTGGACCAAAATTTACACAAGAGAGGTTGTGGTTAAAGAGTTCATTTTGCAAACATGCCATTCCAGGTTCACTCCAATGATGTAGCACTTTGGAACATATGTATGTCTGGTCATGTGGCAAGAATGAATGAGGATAGCTGTGTGAAAAAGTGCCACACCCTAGCGGTTGAGGGAACCTGTGGAAGAGGTAGACCCAGGAAGACCTGGGATGAGGTGGTGAAGCACGACCTTTGAACATTAGGCCTCACTGAGGTAATGACTAGTGACCAAAACCTTTGGAAATATGCTGTGCTTGAGAAGACCCGGCAAGCCAAATGAGACCATAACCCATGGCCTATGCCAGGGGTGTAACCAGCCCACTTATGTGTACATTTCCTTCATTGGACACTAAACTCTGCCTGCGAAGATCTGTTGAAGCAAGTGAAATCAAAATCAAATTCGATGACTGGCATCTGTGCTAGTGGAGCGCTAAGAACACCAAACGATGATGATGATAATGATATATATATATATATATATATATATATTAATGAGAAAATTAAGAAAAAAAAGGTTTATGAACAAAGCCCCTTCATTGACAAACGTAATAAAAAGAAAAAAGTAAAATGTTTTACAACCAAAGTCCCTTGAGATATTTGTTCTGTATTAAATTGGATACCCCCTTATTGTGGCAGCTAGAAAAGAATGTGTTCTGGAGTTTTGGTGGGCAGAGATAAAGGCAATCGTATGGAAACCTATGTGGTTGCTAAATCGGTGAGAAACAAGTCATGATTTTCTCACATCCCTTAAAAACAGACGAATATACTTTTCTTTTTTATTAGAATAAATTCGTTTATTTGAAGAAAATGTTAAATTGGAGATTCACACAGAGACCAAGAAACAGGAAAGAAAAGAAAAAAAAAGTTGGGGGAATAAAGCAGCGAAAGATGGAACACATATCCCAGGGTAAGTGGGGTACTCTGTTGCATCCAGTGGTAATGACTGCAATGGCCACTCCACCTCTATGTTATGGGTGATGACACCAGGGTTTGCAGCAGACGCTACAAAGTTAGAGTTGGAGAATGTGTCGCTACACGTCACGTGGATTATCCTGTCAGGGCACTTACTGTCCCTGTGGCTGAGAGCTGCTGACTCAAGAAGGGAAGCGGGTTGTGTCGATGCTCTTTCTATTTATGTCACTGAAAGTGGAATGTCTGGGGAATTGGTCTGCATTAACGCTGCAGGCCGGAGACGAAGGTGTTCAGCCACTCCAATATGGATGCACTCATAATCAAGACGGACAGCAGTAGATGAGGAGGGCACCAAATTGAGCCATGCAACAATACCTGGCTGCGAGGCAGGTAAGGTGGTGCTGGTCTAGTGATGTCTCTGGCCACTTCAGGAGGGACTTGCATTTAGTGTTGTCCCAGTTGCATTGGATGACCATATTCTGGGGGATAGCGAGCCCATCAGCTAGGGCTGATTCCAATACCTGGACCACATCAGGTTTGGGTATTCCATGGAGTACCTCACCGATGAGGGGGCAGCAGGAGGAGGGGAGGGAAGGACAGGCCAGCACAGCTAGTATTGTCAAAACTGAAATTGCAGATCAGTTTGGCACAGCACTGGATGGAGTTATTGAAATCAGAGGCAGTCTTTGAGAGAATGACACGGTGCACTGCATAACGAGAAAAGAAGCTTAGGCAGAGTGAAGTGTTTGTTTCCTCAAGAGAAAGGGCACCTGGGCAGAAAAGTACACATTTGATTTGTGTAAATCTGGAGAGACCCAAAGTATCATGACTGGATAAATAAACACAAAAAAGTATTGATTGATTTAATGTTTGGCTTCATGGACTTGCATATAAAAAAAAAAAGTGTTTTATGATCAAGACCAAAGTCCTTTGAGATATTTGTTCTGCATTAAATTGTATACTCCCTTGTTATTCTGGCAGCCAGAAATGTAGAGAAGCAGTGATTGGCCAGATGAAGTCCTTTAACCTGACATTGTTATTAATAAGCAAATTGCAATATAAAAAAATTAACAATGTCCATTGTTGAAATGAAACCTTTAAACTACGGCTCAGCCAGTGTTTCAAACTCTTATTCTTTATAAATACACAAGTATTGTTTGCTGATGTGTAGCCATAGGTCAAACGTCAAGGAAGAGCCACAACTACGTAGCTGGTCTGTGGCAAGATTTATCTTGCACTCTACCAAGCTAATGATCCTCCCACAGGTTCTAACATGCAGTTTGATGTATGTGGGTGGGTGGTAGCAGCGTTTGTGTGCAACAAGTCAGGATATGTTGCATTCTGCATCGTTAATGCCTTGAAGTCTTGTGGTGACCAGAGAGATAAAAGCAATCATGCAGAAACATGTGGTTGTTTGACTGGTTGGTCATAATTTTCTCATGTTCATTAAAAACGGGCAAACATACTTTTTAGTTTAGGATAAATACATTTATTTGAAGTGTTAAATTTGAGATTCACACAGATATCAAGAAAAAGGAAAGTTAGGGAAGAGTAAAGCAGAAGGTGGAAGTAAGGGGGGAGATGGTCCACATATCCCAGGACAAGTGCAGTGCTCAGCAGTGCCTCGTAGCAATGACATTGCTGTGGAGAATGGCCAGTAGCATTTGCTGCAGCAGCCACTCAAGTTCATTTCTCTGTATTTTTCAGAGGAAATAGACTGTACAGGGTCCTAGAACACCTAATGTCTCAACAGCAATGGGCACGGCTCCTGTATATTCCAATTTTCCTGAGCGGTGGCACCAGGTTGCAGCTGGAGAATGTGCTGCAGCACATCATGTACCAGATTAGAGATCTGCCTCCCTCTAATGGGGAAACGGTTATCCTGTTGGTTCACATTGAGATTGGACACCAGCTGCGTTAAAGACCTTTCTGATTATATCATTCAGAGTGGCGCGACGGGGAGGATTGGCCCACAGGGACATTCGCAAAGCTCATACATGCAGAGACCAATACAATAGTACTCATCATCTAGAAGGGTACCTGTAGATGAGGAGGGCAACAAATTGAGCCATGCGACAGTATTTGGCTGCGAGGCAGGCAAGGTGGTGCTGGTCTAGAGGCGTTTCTAGCTGCTTGAGGATGGACTTGCATTTGGTGTCCTCCCAGTTGCATTGGACATCCATATTCTGGGAGATTACAACTCCATTAGCATTCTAATTGGCTAGGGCCAAATCTGGTAACTGGACCACATCGGGTTCAGCTACATTCTGGACTATCTCGCCAATGAGGGTACGGCCGGAGGAGACCGGGGAAAGATAGGCCAGCAGAACCAAGTCTATGGCAGACTGGACACCAAGGCCACTGTTGTCAAAACTGACACTGCAGATCAAATGATGTTACTAAAATCACCAAGGCAGTGTGAAAAGGTGATATGGCACACTGCAT
This sequence comes from Octopus sinensis, assembly GCF_006345805.1. Taxonomy (NCBI): domain Eukaryota; kingdom Metazoa; phylum Mollusca; class Cephalopoda; order Octopoda; family Octopodidae; genus Octopus; species Octopus sinensis. The sequence continues at coordinate 25,102,363 of NC_043019.1, read as the reverse complement.
AGCGAGAAAAAGCATAGGCAGAGTAAAGCAATTCCTCAAGAGAAAGGGTGCCGGAAGGACACCAGTGAAATCCTAAATAAAGGCAGAAAAGTATATATTCGATTTGTTGTATAAATCTGGAGAGAGCCAAAGTATCATGACTGGAATAATAGATATGACATTGATTTATTAATGTTTCATGAGAAAGCTGAATAGTCAAACGCACACTCAAACATACACACACATTTTATAAATTAATAGTCTTGTGGCACTGGGTGGGGTGAATGCGCGTGTGTGAAACTTTTCCAAGAAACAGGAGAGAGATAACTCAATTCTCAGAAATTTACTTTCATTTTTTGACAACAGATTAATTCTTTAGCATTCAGATTACTTTGTTGACCATAATATTTATTTATCCACGACCTTTTAAAAATTCCTGTATCACCTGGTATCTTTGAGACTAATTATTTTTAGAATGACACTTTAAGGTATATGTGGGAGGTCAGTTTTGGTTGGATATGGCCCGTTTAAATGCTAAGGGGTTAAACTGGTAAGAATGAACCATAGCCACATATGTACATCGAATTGTTAAAAAAATTTTCCATTTATGGATGAGGACAACTGTGTCTGTGCAAGGGGCAGACCCAGGAAGCGTGGAATGAAGTGGTGAGACAGGGTTTTGGGATGCTGGGCCACACTGAGGAAATGACAAGGGTTGGGGAGATGTGTTGATTTGCTGTACTTCATAAAACATGTTGAGTTAAGTAAAATTGCTGTCTTCCATATATACAGGCTTGGCCTTTCAGGTGCCAGCGCCACTTAAAAAGCACCCCTGCCAGTGCTGCGTAAACACACCTGTGCCGGTGACAGGTGAAAAGCACCCAGCATACTGTAAGTGGTTGGCGTTAGGAAGGGCATCAGCCGTAGAAACTATGCCCTCAACAAACATCTGGAGTCTGTGCAGCTCCATGTTAGTCTATCCATCCCAGGTCTTGTCAGTTTGAACATTTGTGCCTGATGAAACCGTAACAGATAATGATGTCACGCATTTGGCACTCATGCTGGCGGCATGTAAAAGCACCCATTACACTCTCGGAGTGGTTGGCGTTAGGAAGGGCATCCAGCCGTAGAAAAAGTCTGGTGCAGCCCCTCAGCTTACCAGCTCTGGTCAAACCGTCCAACCCATACCAGCATGGACAACGGACGTTAAATGACGATGATGATGGCGTTTCAATGCCCTATGGTTTGTTGGGAGGACTCCTCATAGATACCTGCGTGTATGTATGTGAAAACATTTATATTTGACAAAAAAAAAATACGTTTAAATACTTTTTTAAACTTTTAAGTCTAACTACGACTAAAAATGAGCCGGGAAGAAATTTAACATATGTTATTGCTAAGAATGTGCAACCTAGTCTTTTGTGCTAATATCAATTATTTCGTAATTATCCAAGACTATAAAGAAATCGCCAAATATTGCTATAAAGCTGAAAGTAGAGGGGAGGCCCATGTCCCCCAACCTAGAAATCATCAAGCAACTCAGTAAGAACAATATGGCCAAAACGCCGAACAACTATTATTACGATGCTCTCTCACTCGACCGGCAAGATCGCAATAATAACATTACCAGCGTATAAACTGGATGTTGTGTAGAGAGGTACAGATGTATATTATATACAACTACCACTATTAATGCATAAGGCATATCTTATTTTCCTTTCTCGGCAGATGGCCCGAAGTTTCATATTTTTGTCGATGCCGAAACGATGAAAGGTAAAGTCAACTATTACAAGATATGGCCATCACTTAGATAAAGCAAAGAAATACATTAAAAGACCTCATATTGGACCCAACCTAACAACAAATTTTTTGAGTAACACCCGCACGATTTCCACTTGGAAAAAAAACCCACAAAAAACTCAGATTTATTGTTTGGAATCAAGTATCCTGACCTCCTAATATGCAGCAAATCCCCTATTTTGGTACGGACAAAAAAAAAATTCCAATGATTCCGGGACGCCCCATCCCACATTTTTTTCCGAACCAAAAATAAGGGATTTGCAGCATATTAGGAGGTCAGGGTACTTTGATTCCACGCAAAAAACCCGACTTTTTTTTTCTTAGTGAAAATCGTACAGGTGTTGCTCAAATTTTTTTTAAATATTAGGGTGTTACTCAAAAAAAATTTACCCAAATACCCAAACAAACCGTTGCCGATTGATAAAGAAGAATATATCTTTTTTAACATAAAAATTGTTTTACAAAACTTTTAGTTGCTATTAATCAATAATAGTCGGGAACGAAATGTTTGTATTCAAATGGTTATTTAACGCTGATTGGCGCCACAGGAACCGCCGAAGCCAAACCGGTTAATGGCTCTTTATTTAATTATGTAATTAGTGTTATTAAAACAACTTTAATCCCCATCGTAGGGAGATGGGATCAATTTTTTTGTGATTTCTTTTACACAACTTTTTCTCAACGAAATAGGGGGAAATTTAAAAAAATAAAAAATCGTTCGGATTGAACGTCCAACTCAATGATAGATCGGTCTCTAGCTTCTATTGTGTAACCGCAAGTCAGGACTAACCCAGAAGATCTGGCCGGAACTAAAAGCTTTTCACTTATCACAACCCCGTTTCTTTTTCAGAAATAATATATCTGGGATTAATGCTTCTTTTGTTATATGCTTTAGAATGTAAAATTTGATTTAAGGGAGATTTGGCTGTTATTTTTAAGTGATCAAGCGACCACGTGTGAGTGTGGGATCGATCGTCGGTTGGACGAATTATGTGGATTTAAGTTTAGTTTAGTTTCAAATTTTCAGTTTTAAGTATTTATTCCACGCTAGAGATGAGATGGAACCATGGTAAAAAGGCATGAGGAAGGTCCGATGCCGAGTTAAGATAGAAATACACAAGAAAATGCGTCAATAACCGACATTAAAAATATCATAAAGAAGAAAAAAATCTTTAAAAAT
>NC_043019.1:25044404-25094404 GCF_006345805.1 Octopus sinensis | reverse complement strand
ATATATATATATATATATACGACAGGCTTCTTTCAGTTTCCGTCTACAAAATCCACTCACAAGGCATTGGTCGGCCCGGGGCTATAGCAGAAGACACTTGCCCAAGATGCCACGCAGAGGGACTGAACCCGGAACCATGTGGTTGGTTAGCAAGCTACTTACCACACAGCCACTCCTGCGCCTAATGTCTTATCATAGAGTGAACAATGGTTTTGCATCCACAAAAGCCATAGTTTTGTGGACAACTCATCAAACAAATTCATTAACTCTTCGCCTCTCAGGGGTGAAAAGTTATTATGGGTCAATGGTCATCAAAGAATAAAAAGGGTCAGTGATAGTGAGGATGGGTTATCTCCCCTGACCAGTTATTTGAGGAATATCCTTTCTAATGTATCGTGAGGACGCTTCTGTGAATGGGTTAATCCCATGTTTGCAGTAGGTAGCACCTGAAATGGATGCATGGTGTAAAGATTTCTTGGCGAGTATTCAGTAACCCCAATTTTAGGGAGTCTTTGAGTATCCTAGTTCACTAGGTTATGCAGAGCTTGCAGCATCGACTCCTGTTGGTGTAGGAGCCAGGCTGTTCTAGGATCTCCCACTTGATATCGTATGACATCCCTTAATCTTCGAGGCACCACACATGGCTGGCCAGGGATGTGACAGATCGTCTCTCTGGTACTTTGGATGAGGACCTGTGGTTACACAAGCATTGCTTGAAAGCCACACTGTATTTCCAGGCTTGGGTGTTGGCTGTGTTCACATTACTGGTGCATCTCTGGTTGCCTCCAGGTCTGGGGATGTTGTTCTTGTCATGTTTTTGTGTATGTCTTTGTGTCTGTTTCTCTCCTGAAACTGCTTGAAACTGGTGTTGGTGTGTTTATGTCCCCATAAATTAGCAGTTTGGCAAAAGAACTGATAGAACAAGTGCTAGACTTAAAGAAAATTATAGACTAACAGTGAACCAAACTTGCATGATGTTTTCTGTCAAATTGCCTGAATTTTTTTTCTAAGTGAAGCTATCCTTGTGCTTAGTCAATCCTGAGAATTTCAGCTTCTAAGTATGTATGGTTCTAATTCTGTGGGCATTCACAGTAAGGGGCTGAACTGAATTTGAAGATTTTGGTAAACTTGTAGCCATATTTAACATCTCATATCTCAAGTTTGAGAATATTTCAATGTTAGAAATATATGTGTGCAATCTACTCTTATATTTCCTTATTAAATAAATAATAAGGAAAGAAAGGCTAGAGATGTCAAGTGACCCTAAAAGTGAAAAAGAATTTTGGGAGATTTTTGAGATATTTTTCAGGGTAATTAAATCAATGGTTTTCTGAAAGTAGACACAAATGTTTATTATACTACCAAAATTTCTTGAATTATTAATCATTGCACAGTGGCCTATGGTTCAAGTCCATCATGTATAACCCCTCCAAAAAAAACCAATGTGGGACCATTTCTTTCTCCTTCGTCACCACTACTACCACCTTTAGAAATTTGGAAACTAAGATTAATTCTACAATTCAGTGGATTTCATAGTGTAGACTCATAGAAATACTGAATGGAGTCTGTCTAAAGTGTTTGTTGTTAATGTCATGCATATTGAGATATAAAGAAGTCAATGATATGCTCAAGGTATTTAATGAAGTGTTTAACATGTGTATTCAGGTTTTTATGCGATAAAATCGTTCATATATCGTTTGTGCTTGTCAGAAAGTCTGATGCAGTATTTACAAAATTATGTCAAGGTGTCAGTATTTTGTATAAAAAAATGATTTAAACAACAACATTGAACAGGGCGTGAGAATACATACATACAAATATTCATATCATCATCATCATCATCAACATCATTGTTTAATGTCTGTTTTCCATGCTGGCATGGGTTGAATGGTTTGACTGAGGTCTGGAGAACCAGCTGCTGCACCAGGCTCCAACCTGATCTGGCAATGATTCTACAGCTAGATGCCCTTCCTAATGCCAACCACTCCAAGAATGTAGTTGGTGCTTTTTACATGCCACCGGCTCGGGGGCCAGTCAGGGGATACTGGTATTGGCCACATTCGGATGATACTTTTTATGTGCCACCGGCACGGGAGCCAGAAGGAACTGACCACAGCTACGGTATTGGTTTTACTTGACTCAACAGGTCTTCTCAAGCATATCATATCGCCAGACATGTGTGGCTGTGATCTCACTTTAGTTGCTGGGTCTTCTCAGTCACAGCATATCTCAAAAGTCCCGATTTCCTGTCATTGCCTCCGTGAGGCCTAGTGTTCGAAGGTCATGCTTCACCATCTCATTCCATGTCTTCCTGGGTCTACCTCTTCCACAGGTTCCTTCTACAGTTAGGGAGTGGCATTTCCTCACACAGCTGTCTTCATTCATACATAACATATGACCATACCAGCACAGTCGCCTCTTTTGCACACCACATTTGATGCTTCTTATGCCCAACTTTTCTCTCAGAGCACTTACACTCTGTCATGTATGCACACTGACATTACACATAAGCGGAAAGTGTAACCTCTCGAGAGAGCTGTTCTTCACTCCTGCTCCAGAACGTCGGCTGCGGGGTCACTCCGAAAAGCTCTATCTGCAATGATTTCATCTCAATCGAAGGAGAGGGGCTTTCTCTGTCCGGGTTGCAGATCCGTGGAATAAGCTGCCGAATGAGATAGTGAAGATGCTGACGACCGCTCGGTTCAAAGTCTCCCTTGACTACAAATGGCCTGAACTCTTTGCATGAACACCACCCTGTACATAACTCCATGTCCCCCTACATGGCCTTGCTTTTTACTTTTTGAGCCAAAAAATTAACTTAACTTAACATACTAGCTTCATTTCTTTAAAGCCTACGCATGTCCTCAGCAGTCATGGCCCATGTTTCACTGCTGTGTAGCATGGTATTTCGCACACATGCATCATAGTCTACCTTTCACCCTGAGTGAGAGGCTCCTAGTTGCCAGCAGAGGTAGGAACTCCCTGAACTTTGCCCAGGCTATTCTTACTCTAGTCTCTACACTCTCAGAGCAACCACCCCCACTACAGACTTGGTCGCCTAGGTAGCCGAAGCTATTAACTACTTCTAGTTTCTTCCCCTGGCATGTGATGGAATCTGTTTTCTGTACATCTTCAGTGTTTATTGCCTCAGTGCATCTGCCACACACAAAGACTATTTTCCTGGTTAGACTTCCTTTGATATTGCTGCACCTTTCATGTGTCCATAGCTTACATTGGGTATATCTTATGGAGTTTCTACCCATTCCTTTTTTACAGATCAAGCAGTGCCATCTACCTGAAGGGGATTGTGATTTGACAACCTTCCTACTTACTAAGACTTTGGTTTTTGCTAAGTTAACCCTAAGGCCCTTCGATTCTAGACCTTGCTTCCACACTCTAAAGTTCGTCTCCAGTTCTGGCAGTGACTCAACTATTAGAGCAAGGTCATCAGAACGAAGAAGTCAGAGGTAGAGAAAAAAACGAAACATAGAGGGATACATTGGAAAACAAATTGATCTATCCCCTAGAGGCTTTAAACATCTCTAACCTATACCTGCAGATACCTATCTACCTATCTATCTATCTATCTTTATATGCACACAGACATAACTGTATATATATGTATGTATATATATATATATAGTTAATCCAAACATGAAAGCACAAAAAAAACACAACAACGCGAGGATGTGGAACAAATATTGTATTATTGGACGCTCAGGAAAGAAGGAGGGTTTAACGTTTCGAGCGGCGCTCTTCATCGGAAACATAGAAGGAAAGATCCAGAGAAGGGAAGACAGAAGAAAAAAAATCGCCAACGGTACAGACGCGGTCACATTTTGAATGTATATATATATATATATATATATACATAAATATGTTTCTATATAAGGTTGATTGTTATCTATCTATCTATCTATCTATCTATATATATATATATATATATGTGTGTGTGTGTGTGTGTTTGTGTCCATATTTGTCCCTACCACTGCCACTATCACTGCCATTGCTTGGTGTTGGTGTGTTAACGTCACTGTAACTTAGCGGTTCAGCATAAGAGACTGACAGAATAGGCACTAGGCTTACAAAGAATGAGTTCAGGGCTCAATTTGTTTGGCTAAATCTCCTCCATGTTGCATGGTTGCAGTCAAATGACTGAAATAAGTTTTAAAAAAAAAGAAGAAAAAAAGAATGCTTATTTCGAAAGTGCCGTGGGTCACAGTTTGTCCACAACTGATTGAGAAGCTATGATAGTGGCAATGATTGTTAAGATAATAAATGATTCGTCACAATCGCTCTTTGAGATAATTCTTGTTAATCCTCATGACAAAACATTTCAGTCAAGTTATAGTTCAAAGCAATCTAATACTTATGCTTGATAAAATTATCTTTGCTGATTTATTACATAAGATTTAATGGGTGCCCAGCAACAAAAAGGTAAAAAAAAATGCAAACAAACACCACCACCACCACTACTACCACTACGACTGCTTTTGCTGCTACTAATACTACTACCACTAATAATATTCCTTTTTACTATAGGCACAAGGTCAGGAATTTGTAAGGAAGGGGATAGTTGATCACATCGACCCCCCCCCCTAGTAATTAACTAGTACTTGATTTATTGACCCTGAAAAGGATGAAAGACAAAGTTAACCATGGCAGAATTTGAACTTAGAATGTAATAAGGGATGAAATGCTGCCAAGCGTAACAACGATGACAACAACAACAACAATAATAATAATAATAATGAGGAGAATGACAATGACTATAACAATAAAAATACTCTTTGCTGTAGGCACAAGACCTGAAATTTTTTTGGGGGGATGAATAAATTGTCAATTACAATGACCCCAGTACTTGACTGGTACTTATTTTTTTGACCCCTAAAAGGGTGAAAAGTGAAGTCGACTCCAGTGTAGTTTGAACTCAGAACTTAGAACTCAAAGACAGATGAAATGTCACTAAGTGTTTTGTCTGGCGTACTAATGACTCATCCAGTTCATTATCTTAATAATAATAATAAGAATAATGATAATAATATTTCCTATAAGCACAAGGTCTGAAAGTTGGGGGAGGGAGATAGTCGAGTACATCGACCCCAGTACTCTACTGGTACTTAATTTATCGACCCCGAAAGGATGGAAGGCACAGTCGACCTTGGTGGAATTTGAATTCAGAATGTAGCGATGGCCAAATTACCGCTAAGCATTTCGTGCAGTGGGCAAACGATTCTGCCAGCTCACTGCTTTTAATAATAATAATAATAATAATAAATTTTCTTTTTTTTTTCACTGTAGCAATAACCCTCAGTCAGTTGTTGGTGTAATTCTCATCAGTTTTGCATTAGAGCAGCAAATATACATTTTATCACAGGGCAAGCAAATAATAATGATGATGAGGAGGAGGCGGAAGAGGATTGTGATGGTAATCCTATTTTTTTCACTAAATGATATGTAAAAAACATCATGAATAGCATGCAAAATTACTTTAGATAATGAAAATATATTTCTTATATTATGTGCGTGATAAAATAATTACATTGTTAAAGTAATTTTGTTGTACATAGGTACAAGTCCATAGATATATATTCTAAAAAAAGTGTGTGGGTCTGTATGTGTGGTGGTGGTGGTGGGGGGTTAATTACAACTTAATGAATTAATATCAGTTGATGACTGGTAATTATTGCATCAACCATGACAAAATCGTTTTGATATTGACGATGATGATCACGATCATGATAATCTCGCCATCACGATCTGTATTATCTTATTTCTCACCGTCTTAATCATCATCATCACTGTCCTTGTCACCGTTACCATTATCATCATCTTAATCATCATCATCATCATCATCATCATCAAGGTTTTTAGACTTGTTATCTGGTCTTTAAACAATCATGAATTTTCCTGTAAGATATTTTGCACCTTGAAGACACGTAGCCTAGTGGTTAAAGTGTTGCACACGCAATCGCAAGATCGTGGTTTCAATGCTTGTGCCAGGCAGTGCATTGCATCTGTGAGGAAAACATTTCATTTCGTGTTCCATTTCATTCAGCTGTAAACGAGTAACCTGCAATGGACTAGCTTCCTATCCAGGGGGACTGTTGTGATCCCAGTCAATTATGTGCCATAGAAACAAGGTAATTGGCCCTTGAGTCCTAGGACTGGAGACATTAATATCCAGGGGTTCATGGGGATGAGGTTGTGTGTTATTCTTTTGTTGTCAAAATCAATTCTGTTGATTTCATTATTTTTCAGATGAATTGTTAATTTTTATTCTAATTCAATTCTAACTTTTTTCTATCTTTTACCTGTTTCAGTCATTGGGCTGTGGCCATGCTGGGGCACTGCTTTGAAAAATTTTTAATTGAATGGATTGACTCCAATTTTTTGTTCTTTTTTTTTGTAAAGTCTGGTACTTATTCTATCAGTCTCTTTTGCTGAACTTCTAAGCTATGGGGATGTAAACACACCAACACTGTTATCAAACAGTGAGGGACAAACACATACACAAACATACACACTCATAAGACATACATATGTTCATACATACATGCATACATAGATGCATACAGGAACAGGATATATCAACCAAATACCTGATGCACAAAAGGGCTAGAGATGCAGGAAAAGCAGTAAAATGTGACAACCGATGCAGACTTTGTGGAGTTAACATCAAAGGTATCACCCATATTCATAAGCAGTTGTTTGAAAATATCATCACGTTATTATCTACTGATGAGACATGATGTTGTAGCTAGGACAGTGTAGAATGAGATCCGTCAAAAGGATAACCGTGAGGACAAAGGAATAAGAACCCACAATATGGTAGAAGCCATAGCCATTCATAATGAAAAGGAATATTGGTGGAATGTGCCAGTAAAGAACTCAATAAAATGTAAGCACAACAGACCTGATATAATGATTTGGGATAGAGAAGGGAAACTGTGTGCAGTTGTGGAAATTAGCTGCCCAGCAGATGATAGATAACATAAAGCTGAAGATCAGTGAAAAAGAGAACATCTATGCGTCTATACCTGTAATTATTGGGGTCCTGGGATATGTAACACACTGCCTAAATACCAATCTTGGGAAATTAGGCTTCTCAAAACCAGAAAGGAGAAAGCTAATTCGAAGACTACAGATCCAATCCATCAGTGGAACTGTAAAAATCTGTAACACTTTCCAAAAGTTTATCATTTAAATATATATATGAGCATTTCTAGATAAGCAACTATATGCATGAGAATATATACATAAAGCAAACCATACAAATCTTCACACATACATACATACATACATACATCATGCATGCATACATACCCACCCACCCTCCCTGTTGATGTTGTTGAAATTCCAATAAATCTAGGCTAGAAACCGGCTCTTTCCTTTTGGCAAGAAATTTTGAAATAAAACTGAACAATTACATACATACACCCCCCCCCCCATACATTCATATGAAATCACTCAACTAACTCACACATTACAAATACAATCTGTAATTGGCACATGACAGAAATAAATAAAAGATTAAAGCTAAAGCATAATACACCCCAACTTGAAAAAGGCTATGGGCAGTGTCCCTGCATTTTACATTATTTAACTTTTATAGCAAATTGACATTTTACCAAAATAAATTAAAAGAAATTGTTGAAATTCTGTTTCAGAATCACTAACTCTCCGTAAAATACCAGAATGGAGGAGTTTCCAGATGAGCTTCCGTCCCTTTATGATTCCGATAATGAAACATCTTCAACTAAACATAAAATGGTAAATAATTATATTTTTCTTTAATATTCTTCAATCTGTTTTTTTTGGTTTACTCCTTTAAACCCGTTTGTTCCCGTATTTCTTTTAAACAATACACTGCCTTTCATCATCATCATCATCATCATCGTTTAACGTCCGCTTTCCATGCTAGCATGGGTTGGACGGTTCAACTGGGGTCTGGGAAGCCCGAAGGCTGCACCAGGCCAGTCAGATCTGGCAGTGCATCTACAGCTGGATGCCCTTCCTAACGCCAACCACTCCGTGAGTGTAGTGGGTGCTTTTTATGTGCCACCGACACAGGTGCCAGACAAGGCTGGCAAACGGCCACGCTCGGATGGTGTTTTTTACGTGCCACCGGCACGGAGGCCAGGCAAGGCTGGCACGGCCACGATCAGATGGTGTTTGTTACGTGCCACCAGCACGGAGGCCAGTCAATGTGGTACTGGCTACGGCCACGTTCGGATGGTTTTCGTATGTGCCACCGGCACTGGTACCACAAAACTACAAATTCCATTAATGTTCATCGAGTTTGCTTTTGATTTTGTCCATTTTGTGGCAATTAATTTCGAAAATAATGAAGAATTCAGCAAAATAACTTTGTCATTGCAATGTTATTACCAGAGTTATTATTACCAGTTATTACCATTGTTATTATCAGTTCAAATATGTTTGAGTCACAGTAGACAAATGGTGTGGAGACACCTAGATCAGTTTGTAGCGCCACCTACTTAGGCTGTGAGTTGCCAGCATTTCAGAGTAGTTGTCTCCTCTTTGGTCACAGATATCAGGTGGGTGATGCTGTGAACTGATTAAAACGGTTAAACTGGGGTTTAGAACATAAATTAACATGAAAATTTGATGGAAGAAAGTTTTTAAAAATTTCGGTAATTTTAATTAGGGAAGTTTGTCCCTTAGAGCTGAGGGTGTCTCAAGGGGTTAAGTTTGCATTTTATTTTGTTTTCTAAATATTATTGTCAATATTAAAGTGTCATTCTGAGTTCAAATTCTGCAGAGTTCAACTTTGCCTTTCATCCTCTCTGGGTCAATAACATAAGTACCCAATAAAATGGGTACTGGGGTTGATGGAATCGATCAGTCCCCCTCCCCCCCCCGCCTCCTGAACTCGCTCGCCTTGTTCCAAAATTTGAAACCAGAGTTAAGGTGCTGAGCTTCCTGAATTGTTGTCGTGTCAGACAAAATGTCTTGTAGGTGCAGGAGTGGTTGTGTGGTAAGAAGCTTGCTTCCCAACCACATAGTTCTGAGTTCAGTCCCACTGCATGGCCCCTTGAGCAAGTCTTCTACTATAGCCCTGTAGCCTTGGGCCAACCAAAGCGTTGTGAGTGGATTTGGCAGATGGAAACTGAAAGAAGTCTGTCATATATTTTTACTTGTTTCAGTCATTTGACTGTGGCCATACTGGAGCACCGCCATTAGTCGAACAAATCGACACCAGGACTTATTCTTTGTAAGCCTAGTACTTATTCTATCGGTCCCTTTTGCTGAACCGCTAAGTTACGGGGGACATGAACACACCAGCATCGGTTGTCAAGCGATTTTGGGGGGACAAACACAGACACACAAACACACACACATATATATATATATACATATACACGACAGGCTTCTTTCAGTTTCCGTCTAGCAACCCATGCTAGCATGGAGAACGGACGTTAAACGACGATGATGATGATGATTAAATCCACTCACAAGGCTTTGGTCGGCCTGAGGCTATAGTAGAAGGCACTTGCCCAAAGTTGCACGCAGTGGGACTGAACCCGGAACCATGTGGTTGGTAAGCAAGCTACTTACCACACAGCCACTCCTGCGCCTATATATATATATATATATATATATTTGTATATATATATTTGTGTCATGTGTTGGTGCCCCCCTCCATCTCTTGACAGCCGATTTTGGTGTGTTTACGTCCCCGTAACTTAGTGGTTTGGCAAAAGAGACCAATAGAATAAGTACAGGGATTTCAAAGAATAAGTCATGGGGTCAGTTTGTTCAACTAAAGGCGGTGCTCCAGCATGGCCGCAGTCAAATGACTGAAGCAAGTAAAAGAATAAAAGATTTTCTCGTGACTCATTATGTTCTGAATCCAAGGCGGCGAGCTGGCAGAAACGTTAACACACCAGGCGAAATGCCTTGTGGTATTTCGCCTGTTATTGCGTTCTGAGTTCAAATTCTGTCAAGGTCAACTTTGCCTTTCATCCTTTCGAGGTTGATATATTCAGTACTAGTTGTGTACTGGATCGATCTACTCAGCTGGCCCCCTCTCCCAAAATTTCGGGCCATGTGCCTAGGGTAGAAAAGAATATTATTTCAGGGTTGATATATTCAGTACCAGTTGTGTACTGGATCGATCTACTCAGCTGGCCCCCTCTCCCAAAATTTCGGGCCATGTGCCTAGGGTAGAAAAGAATATTATTTCAGGGTTGATATATTCAGTACCAGTTGTGTACTGGATCGATCTACTCAACTAGTCCCCTCTCCCAAAATTTCGGGCCATGTGCCTAGGGTAGAAAAGAATATTATTTCAGGGTTGATATATTCAGTACCAGTTGTGTACTGGATCGATCTACTCAGCTGGCCCCCTCTCCCAAAATTTCGGGCCATGTGCCTAGGGTAGAAAAGAATATTATTTCAGGGTTGATATATTCAGTACCAGTTGCGTACTGGATCGATCTACTCAACTGGCCCCCTCCTCAAAAATTTTGGGTCTTGTGCCTAGAGTAGAAAGGATTATGTTCCGAATCCAAATTCTACTGAGGTCAGCTCTGCATTTTACCTCTTCAGGGCCAACAAAATTAGTAGCAGTTGGACACCAGACCAATGTAATTGACTTACTGCTTCCGTTAGAATTACTACCCTCCTGCTAAGATTTGAACCACATATTATTGTCGGTATGATGTTAGCTTGAAAAATATTGGTTTTTAAATTTTGGCATGAGGCCAGCAATTTCAGGGAAGCAGGTAAGTGGATTTCATTGACCCCAGTGCTTAACTGGTACATATTTTATCAACCCCGAAGGGATGAAAAACAAAGTCAACCTTGGTGAAATTTGAACTCACAACATCAAGTCAGAAGGCACACTGCTAAGTATTTTTGTCTGGCATGGTAATGATTCTGCTTGCTTGCTGCCTTGTTAGCTTGAATGTATTGAAAATTGCTATGTATTAATCCAAACTTGTAGGGTGGCAGAGAGGCGGAATCAACAGAGCAGTGAATAAAATGCCTGGTGATAATTTAATTATCTCCCTTTACATTCTGAATTCAAATCCTGCCCATGTCAACTTGGTCATAAAATTCTTCCAAGTGCCAATAAAATGAAGTACCAGTATCCCTTATCAATAATAGGTGTACCCTTAAGCTGGCAGAATTGTTAGCACGTCAGGCAAAGTGCTAAGCAGCATTTTGTCCATTTTTACATTTTGAGTTCAAATTCCACCAAGGTTGACTTAGCCTTTCATCCTTTCGGAGTTGATAAAATAAGCACCAGTTGAGCAAAGAGGGTCAATGTAGTCACTCTACCCTCTCTGGCCAAAATTTAAAACCAATGTTATGTGTATCCTTGTGTCAAAGCTTGCAGTATTTCCATACATTTATTTAAATGCCAAGCCATTTGCTTTCGTCTCGCCTAGCCTTTCATCCTTTCGGAGTTGATAAAATAAGCACCAGTTGAGCAAAGAGGGTTAATGTAGTCACTCTACCCTCTCTGGACAAAATTTAAAACCAGTGTTATGTGTATCCTTGTGTCAAAGCTTGCAGTATTTCCATACATTTATTTAAATGCCAAGCCATTTGCTTTTGTCTCGCCTGGTTTCTTTACATTTAAGGTTGTATATTTATAAGTTTGTTTGGTTTTTTTTTCAGAAAAAAGAGAAAAGAGAAGCTTATTGGATAAAGACAAAAGAGAGCAAACGACAGACACGTAAAATTAAAAAACAAGAAAAAAAACAAAGGGCCAAAAACAGAATTCCAGGTAGGGGCCACATCTTTTCTAACCATGTCTTTTAGCATATTTCAGCAAAGGGGTCTCTTTGTACAAAATAATTGTTCAATAGCAACCATGTCTTTTAATCCAAAATTGCAGCTGAGGTCAAATTTTCTTTTAGCTCAAATTTTCTGTAGGGATCATATATTTTAACCCAAAGTTTCAGAAGGGGCCATGTTCATTAATCCAAAATTTCAATAGGGCCTTGTCTTTCAGTTAAAAATTTCAGTAGTGTCATGTCTCCTAACCCTAAATTTCAGATGGGTGTTACACTTATATTCATGTGACTGTTTCATGAATATGAATGTATGAGCGAAGGGAACCTGTATGGAGTTGCTTGACCTGCTAGAAATAGTACCAAATTTTCATTGCATTACATATGCTGCAGTCTTAATGTAGTCACAGGCAGGCTATGTCTTAAAAGAAAAAAAAAAACAATCCCAAAGGGTGGTCATGACAGGAACATCTTTGATCACAAAATAAATGACAATAATAATGACTAGCATTCAGTCAAAGAAAAGGTGTATGTATTCCTCCTTTCCACCCTAAAACCAGAGTTAAGCATTTCACAGTTGAAGCGGCCTCTAATTTTATTCTTACTGATGAATCTAGCAGAATACACAACCATCTTAATTATTCAAGTCATCATCATTGTCGTTGTCATCACCACTTTAACATCTACTTTTCCATGCTTGCATGGGTCAGGCAAAGTTTATTGAGTCAAAGTTTCTACAATTGGATGCCCTTCCTGTAGCCAACCTTCACTAGTTTACAAGCAAAGTAATAACTTCCCCATGGCCAGACATGTATGTTGGAAATAAATGACATCATTTATTCATCATTATATCATCATCTGTCTATTTTACATGCTGGCATGGGTTGGATGGCTTGACTGGAGCCGGCCAGCTGGGGAGCTATCCAGACTCCAATTGTCTGTTATGGCCTGGCTTGTACAGCTGGATGCTCCCTCCTAATGTCAGTCACTTTACAGAGTGTGCCGGCTGCTTTCTATGTGACACTATCCTGGGTGCATTTACGCAGCACCGACATGAGTGCATTTTACATGATCCTAGCACCTGTAAAGGACAAGCCTATATGTATGGATGGATGACTGCGATTTTATTTAGCTTGATATGTTTTCTCAAGTGCAACAAATTGCCACAACTGGTCCCTTGTCATTTCCTCAGTGAGGCTCAGCATCATTGTCCCACGTCTTCCTGGGTCTACCCCTTCCACTGGTACCCTCCACAATTAGAGCTCAGCACTTTTTTATACGGCTGTCCTCGTTCATATGCATCACATGATCAAACCAGTGCAGTCTTCTCCCTTTCATACAACATATGTTGCCTCTTATACCCAGTTTTCCTTTTAAATCATTAACACTCTGTCATGCACCCTGATATTACCCATCCAGCAGAGCATGCCAGCATCATTTATTTCAAGCCTTCACAATTCCTCTGTAGTTGAAGCCCATGTTTCACTCTCATGTAGCATAGCTGTACGCACACAGGCATCATACAATCTGCCTTTCACGCTGAGGGAAAGGCCCTTAGTTACCAACGAATGTAGAAACTCTCTGACCTTTGCTCAGCCTGTTCTTATTCTAGCAATTACACTTTCAGGACTTCTTCCACACCCCTAACTTGGTTGCCTAGGTAACAAAAGCTATCTATTATTTCTAATGATCCCCCTACCACACTACCACCAAGTATTCGAGGTAGTTTATTGCCTGTGTTTTGTGACAAGCATTTTACGTCTAGTACACGATGTCAAGACAATGAGACACACTCACATGCACATACACACACACACATATATATATTTTTACTTGTTCCAGTCATCAGACTGTGGCCATGCAGGGCCACCACCCTGAAGGATTCTAGTCAAACAAATCAATCCCTGCACTTATGTTTTTTTAAGCCTGGTAGTTATTCTATCAGTTTCTTTTTGTTGAATCGCTAAGTCACAAGGATGTAAACACAGTAACACCAGTTGTTGAGTGGTGGTGGTAGTGGTGGGGATAAACACAAATACAAAGGCACACACATATTGTGTGTGCACACACACACGCGCGCACACACAAACACACACACACACACACACAAACACACATACATATGTGTGTATATATTCTTTTCTACTCTAGGCACAAGGCCTGAAATTTTTGTGGAGACAGGAGCCAGTCGATTTGATTGACCCCAGTACACAACTGGTACTTAATTTATCGTCCCTGAAAGGATGAAAGGTGAAGTCAACCTCATTGGATTTGAACTCAGAACATTAAGACAGATGAAATATTGCTAAGCATATCACCCAGCATGATAACGATTCTGCCAGCTTGCTGCCTTTATATGTGTATATATTAATTATTTGTGACAGAAGTAGTATTAGTACCAAATGGCAATCTGTACATCCAACTTAACGTGGATATCTTGTTAGAACACCAAATGCTGTGTTATTAGCCTTTTGAGATCCTCTCATATAAATGCTTGGTGCATGAGAGCACGCACATACATCATAGGTGACGAGAGTCGTCTGTAATGGGTGCTGCTATTCCCATCTCAAGTGATCTCATTCCACTAAATCGAGATGGTGACTGCACTCCAGAAATAAGATGGCGGATAGTACTAGGCAGAGAGGCAATGGTCAGCATGAGCAGAGTCTGGAAGAGTAGAGACATCAGGCTCACTACCAAATGCAGATTGGTGAATGCAATTGTCTTCCCAATAGCAACATATGGATGCGAGACCTGGACACTAAAGAAAGCTGACCAGAAGAGAATTAATGCATTCGAGCTTTGGTGTTGGAGAAGACTTTTACGGATTCCATGGATAGCGAGGCTCACCAGTGGAGAAGTTCTTAAGCAGATCAGGCCGAAAATGTCGCTAGAAGCTAGGATCACCAAGCATTGATTGGCATATTTTGGTCATATGCGGAGAAAATTCCTGGAGAAGGACATCATGCTCGGAATGGTCAGTGGCAAGAGAGGAAGAGGCTGACCAAGAACCCTCTGGCTTGACACCATCAAGAGGGATACCGGAATGGACATAGCCAATCTGAAAGAAGCAACCCAGGGTAGAACTGACTGGAGGACACTGATCCAACGAGTGACCGAGAGTCGACTTCGACTGAGCGGATAGATAGATAGATTCTTTTCTACTCTAGGCACAAGGGCTGAAATTTTTCTTGGTGGTGGGGCAGTCAATTAGATCAACCCCAATACGCAAATTTATCGATCCCCAAATGGATGAAAGGCAAAGTCGACCTTGCCAGAATTTGAACTCAGAACGTAAAGACAGATGAAATACCGCTAAGCATTTCGCCCGGTGTGCTAATGCTTCTGCCAGCTTGCCGCCTTTGTGTATGCTCGATATTAGTAAATAAAAATTTTATTATATTTTTTCATTAATATTTGTAATTTAAATAAAAAATCACGGCAGAATTGTTAGCATGCAGGGCAACATGCTTGACTGCATTTCATCTGTCTTATTGTTCTGAGTTCAAATTCTGCTGTGGTTGACTTTGCTTTCCATGCTTTTAGGGTCGATAAAATAAGTACCAGTTGCAGTCGTGGCTGTCAAGCAATTTCTGTGACCACATGACCCCTAACATCTGGCCACCTGACTCCCCATACTGCAACCCTCTTGATTATTACGTGTGGGGCACAATTGAGCATAAGACTATAATGCCTTGTAACACCAAAGATGAACTGGCAGCATTCAACAACTTAAAGAAGGATACTGTCCAGAAGAGTTGCAGGAGGTTCCAAAGTCGTCTGCAGGCCGTTTTTGAAGCCAATGGAGATTTTTATTGAATAAATTTACGTTTTAGAATTTCAAGATATTTTTATGTAATTTTGGTAAATATATTTGTTAAAATGAGATGTCAGTATTATTTTCATTTCAGCGTAATTTAGATGACAATTTATTCACTACACTCTGTATATATATATATATATATATATATATATATCTCATCATCATCATCTTTGTTTATATATATATATATATATATATATCATCATCATCATCATCTTCGTTTAATGACCATCTTCCATGCATGCTTATGTAGGATGGTTCACAGAAGCTGGTCAAGTAGAAAAACTCCCCTCTGCTCCTGTGTCAGTTTTAGCAGTGTTTTACAGATGGATGCCCTTCCTAACACCAACCTGGAACCATGTGGTTGGGAAACAAGCTTCTTACCACACAGCTATGCCTGCCCTTATCTTTGTGTTTCAATGTTTTGTTCTTTTCTTTCACAGTTTCTCATCTTGGACATTTTTCAGATACACATTCCAAAGAAAATGGTATGTTAAATAAAAGAGATCATAAACGCTTTCTACACGAGAAGGGCCTGCAAGCACTGAAGTCAGGGTTAAAGATCTGCATTGACTTAAGTTTTGAAGAGAAAATGTCTGAAAAGGTTTGTTTCATGTGGGTTTTTTTCTACAAATGTTGTTATTTGTAATATTTAGTTTCCTGTTTCAAGTCATGCTGACCTAACAGACTATTAACCCTTTCACACTCAGAATATTCTGTCAAATGTAATATTTATTCCCTGTGATTTGAATTAGACATGCATTAGTCATATCTCATAGCTTTGGGACTTCAATTATGGGGTTGTTTACTTTCAGTATGACATTGTGAGACAGGCAGAAGAGACTGGGTGTGACCAGTTTGAGCATAAAACAAAGTAGGATAGTTTGGCTGGATATGACCAGTTGTGGCCAGTTTAAATGCTGAAACTCTTTCCTCTTTTACTTGTTTCAGTCATTTGACTGCGGCGATGCTGGAGCACCGCCTTTAATCGAGCAACTCGACCCCGGGACTTATAGTTGGGAAGAAAGAGTACAACAGGTCGCCGCCACCCCCTGCCAGAGCCTTGTGGAGCTTTAGGTGTTTTCACTCAATAAACACACACAACGCCCGGTCTGGGAATCGAAACCGCGATCCTCTGACCACGAGTCCGCTGCCCTAACCACTGGGCCATTGCGCCTCCACAAAGTTACATGTTATAGCATTTGTTCTAAGGCAGCAAGCCGGCTGAAGTGTTAACATGCTGGGCGAAATGCTAAGTGGTATTTCGTCTGTCTTTACGTTCTGAGTTCAAATTCCGCCGAGGTCAACTTTGCTTTTCGTTCTTTTGGGGACAATAGATTAAGTACCAGTTGCATACTGGGGTTGATTTAATTGACTGGCCCCCTCCCCAAATATTTCAGGCCTTGTGCATAGAGTAGAAAAGATTTTAGGATTTGTTCTGATTGTCTGATCAAATCCCAACACATGAACACACACACATATGCACACACACACACACACACACACACACACACACACACACACACACAAAACTTACTGTAAACAATAGTCCATCCAGTGAGAGATAAATATCATTTAATGTAGAGAGTATTTAGAATAAGAGCTACTAATAGTTTCTTGCCATGGAGACACATAATTAGACAGATTTTTGTTATGTGCCTTGTGTCTCCAAGCATTCTCTGGGTTCTGGGCTCATGGTTTGTTCTCATGAAGCAGCTTTCTGTTTTTCAACTTGAACAAACCATGTGGCCAGAAGCTGAGGATTGCTTACAGACACAAGGCATGTTATAAAAATCTGCCTAACCACATGTCCCCATGGCAAGAAACTATTGGTATTGGTTATTTTAACAAAGTGTACATTAAAGGATATGCATACATATACAAATGTATGTATGTTTACTTATATATTCATAGCATTTCTTTGAAATATTTTTTATGAAATATACCAGGAAATTTCAAGGTTAGCACAGCAATTGGGAAGGATCTATGGCTATAACAAGAAGACAGAGAAGCCATTGCATATATTTTTGACAAGCATTGACCAAAGTGGTTTCTTCTTTAAAGAATGTACCCGCATCAACCAAGGATTTCAGAATTATTTGGTGAGAAAATGAGTCTTTTTTTTTCTGCTCCTTTCACTTCTCTCAACTTCTTTTTGTCCCTATTTTGCTTTGTCATTTAAATATATTTTTCACATTAATTTGGGTTTGTTGGATCTGTAAATCTTCATATTTGTATGCGTTCACATCACTTTTGTTCATGCTGTGCTGTTAGCAAGGTAGATAGAGAAGATAAAAAGATAGACAGGTGGGCAGGTGTAACTTAAAGGCAGATTGACTTCTTAGATGTATTACTAAACCTAAAAACACGTTCTTCTCCCTACCTTTCTTCCACAAACCTGATAAAAAATTAAAATACGTTAATAAACTTTCCTGTCACTCTCATTAGCCCTTTGCAAAACCTCATCTCCATTATGGACCATAAGATCTCCATTCTGGCCTTCTCTCAGGACATTTTCGACAAGATGGCCCCTTCTACTTCCTGCTATAACAGAATTCTGCTAAATGGTGGGTGACTGCAATTAAAAGATTGAATTGGGACAACTTGGTGAAGAGGCACAGAATAAGAAAGCTGCTATCAGTATAGTAAAAGCTCTGGTCTGCTAACTGATCTGATATTCCAGGATGATAGAGGATTTGTAAAACTTATTAGGGGTGAAATTTGAAAGGATTTTTAAAATCCTTAGTTTGGGTAAGCGAGGTAAAATGTTTATTGCCAGCCAGGCAAATTTGTTAAGTTTGAAAATTTTGTCTGTGCTGCTTTCACTTGTGACCACAGTAAATATAAATATTGGTCTGAAGTACTCACATAAGTCCGTTTGATGTGTCTGCCTCACTTCCCCCAACGGGAAGGATTTTTAAAATCCTTTCAAATTTCATCCCTAAAGTGTCTTACCAATTGTCTATTATCCAGGGGCATCAAATCAGCCAGTAGACCAGAGATCTTACCCAGCTGACATCAGATTTTAATTTTCATTTTTTTCCTGTTTTTTGACCTTATTCACCAAGCTGTTCAATTCCTTCTAATGATAGTACTCCACCTGCCCAAACTATAATATACAAGAAATCTATAAGACCCAGGAAAATTACAGGTACAACATCACTTTTTCAGAATCTTTGGTCGCAAAGCCTTTCTGGATAACTGGTTTTAATGAACCAAAGGCAGTCTCCTTGGTCAACATAATCTAAATGAAATGACCATTAAATTCACTTAAATAATTTAATGAAATACAGTGGCATGTACATTAGATTATAATAAAGCACAGAAATAAATATCAAATGGAAATAGTAGTTGTGATAACTGTGCCGGTGGCACGTAAAAAGCACCATCCAAATGTGGCCGATGCCAGCACCGCCTTGACTGGCTTCTGTGCTGGTGGCATGTAAAAAGCACGATCTGAACGTGGCCGATACCAGCGCCGCCTTGACTGGCTTCTGTGCCGGTGGCATGTAAAAAGCACCAACCGATCGTGGCCGCTGCCAGACTCCCCTGGCACCTGTGTCGGTGGCACGTAAAAAGCACCCACTACACTCACGGAGTGGTTGGCGTTAGGAAGGGCATCCAGCTGTAGAAACACTGCCAGATCAGACTGGAGCCTAGTGCAGCCTCCTGGCTTCCCAGACCCCAGTCGAACCGTCCAACCTGTGCTAGCATGGAAAACGGACGTTATATGATGATGATGATGATAATCAGAGCTTCTAGGCCATCAATGCCTGTAAGGTTGATGTTGTTGCTGTATTTGGTTTGCAAACCCTGTTGTCTTAGACATTGAGACTCATGCAGATAGAGATTCTTGGTTCTTCTTAACCAAACATTTCCTGGCATAACACTGTTATTATAAGATCTTCAATTGACAACATATTGTGAAAGCCAGTTACTCCTGTGCTTCCAATTTATTATCAGTAATATGGCAAAACATGCTCTTTGTAGACCCAGAATGGAACCTGGTGCAGCTCTCTGGCTTTCCACCTCTGGTCAAACCGTCCAATTGAAAACGGACGTGGAAGGATGATGACAATAACAACGATGACGGCTGCTATTATTATTATTATACTCTTTTTTTTACTCTTTTACTTGTTTCAGTCATTTGACTGCGGCCATGCTGGAGCACCGCCTATAGTCGAGCAATTCGACCCCGGGACTTATTCTTTGTAAGCCCAGTACTTATTCTATCGGTCTCTTTTGCCGAACTGCTAAGTGACGGGGATGTAAACACACCAGCATCAGTTGTCAAGCAATGCTAGGGGGACAAACACATACACACACATACATATAAATATATATATATATATATATACGACAGGCTTCTTTCAGTTTCTGTCTACCAAATCCACTCACAAGGCATTGGTCGGCCCGGGGCTATAGCAGAAGACACTTGCCCAAGATGTCACGCAGTGGGACTGAACCCAGAATCATGTCGTTGGTTAGCAAGCTACTTACCATACATCCACTCCTGTGCCTATTATTATTATTTATTTTTTAATTTTTTTTTATTTTTTAGTATTTGGACATATTTTCCAATTGTTCTTTTCAGTGGGATGTCTGCGATGAATCATACACAGAACTGTTTCCAAAAGAAGACATAGTTTATCTCTCACCAGATTCAGAGAACGTCTTATTCACAATAGACCCCGAGAAAGTGTACATCATTGGTGGCCTTGTCGATGAAAGTATACAGAAGGTGAGTGATGGCCCTTGGTGAGGCAAAGGGGCTGTCTCAGTGGTGAATCCTTGTTCTCTGGTGGTTTTTCTGCTCCCAGTTGTAGTAATTTCACATCATAATGAATGAGAGGAGGATGAAGGTGACATGAACACTGCTTCCATTGGTCTTCTCTTTCTATCATAAATTTCTCATCTTCGTCGTCCTCCCTACCACCACCACCACCACCACCACAACAACAACAACTACAACAACTAATGCAATCTCTAATGTTACAATTGCCACCACCACTGTCACCATTGCTATTACCACCACTGTTACTGCTACTACAGTCACCCCCATCCCTCTACCAACACTACAACTATCTCCATCTACTATCAGCACAACCACAACTACCACCACCGCCACAACCACTACCGCCACACTGGGTCCACCATCACCACCATCACTCGTCACAACTACCAATCCCATTACAACTAACACTATCACTACTAGTACTACT
Source organism: Octopus sinensis (assembly GCF_006345805.1). Taxonomy (NCBI): domain Eukaryota; kingdom Metazoa; phylum Mollusca; class Cephalopoda; order Octopoda; family Octopodidae; genus Octopus; species Octopus sinensis. The sequence continues at coordinate 25,073,591 of NC_043019.1, read as the reverse complement.
ACTACTACAATACTACTACTATTACTGCTGCTGCTACTACTACTACTACAACTACTACAACAATACTACTGCTGCTGCTGCTACTATTACTACTACTACTACAACTACTACAACAATACTACTACTACTGCTGCTGCTGCTACTACTACTACTACAACTACTACAACAATACTACTACTACTGCTGCTGCTACTACTACTACTACTACTACTACCACTACTACTACTAGTGCTACCACTATCACCAGCACTATCCCAACTCCAACCCCAACCCTCTTTCAAAACTATTGACTAAATAATCAAAATAATTACAATCAATTAATTTTCTATTTCCCTAGAAAATGACGTACTACAAAGCTCTACAGAGTGGAATACAAACTGCCCGTCTCCCTATTGATGTATTTATGATGAATGGTGACAGGAAGGGCAACTACTGTCGAATCTTAACGGTCAATCAAGGTGAGGAGATGTTTTCATATGTAAACTCGCAGAGATGCCCGTGTCACATGGAATTGAAGAATTAGACTTTTCTTTTGTATTTTCTTTAATGAACTGGTGTTAAATGGTAGTAATGTGTATGTATGTGTGTGTGTGTGTTTGTTTACATTTGGGTGGTGAGGTGTGACACTCTTTGAAAGTTACAACAGTATCATCGTTTAAACGTCCGATTTCCATGCTAGCATGGGTTGGACGGTTCAACTGGGGTCTGGGAAGCCCGAAGGCTGCACCAGGCCAGTCAGATCTGGCGTTGTTTCTACAGCTGGATGCCCTTCCTAATGCCAACCACTCCGTGAGTGTAGTGGGTGCTTTTTATGTGCCACCGACACAGGTGCCAGATGAGGCTGGCGAATGGCCACGCTCGGATGGTGTTTTTTATGTGCCACTGGCACGGAGGCCAGGTGAGGCTGGCACAGCCATGTATGAAGAAGTATATTGTGACCAGTGGTGTATAACAGCATCTGATTGTCTTTGATAGTGATACAGTGATGTGTGTGTGTGTAATGTATATATATATGAAAGTGATTGAGAGATTGATGTTCTAGATCGGAACAAACAGAGAGGTGCTCTTAGGACTGGTTGCAACGCTTAAGAGGGAAAGGTGATTCAGCTCCCTGAGCTTAAAAGGGCCTGTCACAAAGGAACAATTGGAACTGAAATCAACAATGAACATTGGATATGTATTATGTGTGATTGGGTTCTGTTGTCAAAAGCAGGATACATGAACCATAAGAAGTCACATGAAAATAGAAATGCCCAGGTAGGTGATGATCTTGGACACCAACGGCCTCTTATGACTTGTGTCATATGTCACAAAACTTGTAAGACAATATCTGGACTTGAAAGACATATGCTAGGTCACAAAAACATTCCTGCAGAATTGGATTACAAAGAGCAAAGGTACAGAAGAAACCTGAATTGTGTTTTAAAATATCTGTTACGTGTGTTTTAAAGCCTGTCAGCCAGCAACTGGTCTTAAATCTCATCTGAGGAAGGGATTGTGCTGTGTGATGTGGTGTGTGTGTGTTGATGGGACGGCTATCATCTGTCAAGATGAAGCAATCATCATGTATGTATATTTTATATATATATATATTTCTCTTTTTTTTTCCAGTACTTGCTGTGATTTCTGAATTTCTGAGAACTGAAGATTGGAGACAGGCTCTATCTAGCGAGGTCCCTAAAAGGAAAGGTCTAGTGTTGAAACCCCTTGAAAATGTGAGCTCCTGAGTACAGTGCAACCGAGTACAGTGAAGTAAAACAAGAACATGGACATTAGCAGAAAGAAGTTTTGGTTTATTCTTCATTCTCTTTCATTGACATCATCATCATCATCATCATCATCATCATCGTCATTGTCATCATCATCATCATCATTTTCAACATGTCTCTATGTGTGCTGCAACAGCAGTAGCATCACCAACAACTTCTGTGAAACTTATTGATAAACCAAACACCCAAACACATGCACACACGCACACGTTTGTATGTGTCTGGTGTTTCAGTTTGTGATAAGACATCGGCAGGTCACACTAGGTGAGAGCTATACCAAGAGTTAAATGGCTGACTCACCCATGAAGCAAAAGTACTGCTCTATCACATAGCTGTAAAGTATGTGGGTTGACTGATATAAATCGTCCCTCAGTTTCATCAATGACAAACCTAGCACAAGACTAAGCAGATACATTATTAAAAGCCTTCCAGCTATGACCATCACTTATATTTCAGCTACAATGTACATAGGATTACATTATGAAATGTACTTTTCTGCTTTTAAGACTACAAGGTGTCATTTGAAGGAAAGATTTGGTTGCTCTTTCTAGTTGAGCAAGTGACTGCACAGATCAATGGCCCCTCACCTTTTCCATGCTGCACACTCCTAAGAAATGTTTGATTAATTTTCAATAACTAATTTATTTTTTAAAAATTCAACCACATCCAGTCACACGTATCAAAGAATTGGACTCCATATAAAAAAGATTTTAACTCAGTTAATTAAATCTAAATTGGATAATTAGGTCAAAACTGTAAACATTGAAACTAATTACAATAGGGAATATAAAATAATTTAACGACTTGATTCTGCTTCTCATTTAAGACTTTATTAAAATGTGGAAGATGGCAGGAAGAATCTGTTTAATCTCACTTCAATCAGATGACTACCACTGCCATCTGCAAGAAAGACCTTTACATCCTGCTAGCTCTTATCTGGAATGTCCCTTCTTTGACACCTGTCAGTACAAAGATTCCATGTTGGACAACACTCCTGCACACTAGCCAACTCTTCTATCTGCAACATGAGCAAGGATCTGTGTGCATATGTGGTCAACTTGTTATGGTGTTCCGAGTGCAGTATTTATTATATCAGTTGTATGATGTGGTTGAAGAAACCCTTGACAACACATGCATCTTCCTTTTGCAAACATTCTGAAATGCAGTAACACCACCACCACCAGTGACAAATAATTCCTTATTGGTTGCAGAGAGAAATGTTGGACTTCTCTGGATCAAGGACTCCTTTATAATCCACTAACTTAACTCGAAGATCAACAATTTGTTGATGTTGAGTTGGTGGCTTTTTTAAGCTGCTCACCATCATCAAATTCTCTGCTGCCATGACCAATATAATCACCACTACGACAGTGACTATTGCCATCACCTTCCAACACCTTACCACTGACTATTACTTCTTCCATTACAACTATTAGTGTCAATGTAGGTAGCTGTCTTCACCAAGACTGCTGCCAGCCAATAGCTAGCCATCCGTTGCCATTCTCACAATGATCTCTGTGACCACTGCCAATACCATTTTGGAGAATGGCTTCCACTACAATAATCCCTCATTGCTGTCATCACCACTTAAACAGACATTGCAGAGTCACTGTCTACATAACAATCAACATAGCTGGATTTGTAGGGACTCACATTGTTTCACTCTGTTTATTTCTGATGATGAACCTTTGTGCCTGAAATATAAAGGTTATTAAACTTTCCTCTTTTACATTGTAAGAAGCTTCCCATCTTCATTATTTTCTTATTTTATCCTAAAAAATAAATAGGAAAGAACATTGATCCAAGGTATTTGTTCCTAAAAGAAAGACAGAAAAATCCCTTATCATCTATGTATTTCTTCTTCAGACTTTTAGTGACCAGGGAAACCATATTTGGTTGCTGTACATAAATACAGTTATGCTGTGGCCACTTCAACCGATTAGAGCTGGCTGCAGAAGGATAAATGTGGCAGCTTCCGCCCAGCAGTGTTGCGTGCCATTTTCAGTTTAGTCAGTAGAAGGGCGCAGGATGACCAACACAGAACTAGTTTCCTAGTTTCTCACTTCAACTTAGTGTCGCAGACACCTTTACAGTCCAGTTCCTCCAACGCAATTGCTACCATGAATAATTCTTTCTCATCTCAGCTAGCACAGACCAACTTACCACTGCTATCTTATCCCTGCTTATGACTTCTCATTTCATACCTAGTAAATTATTTCGGCTTCCCTGACTCACACACATATACATACATACGTATCCTATACATATGTCTACTACCAGCACATACATATCCTACATACACATACAGGCCTCAACTCTCACTACTTGTCTGCTGTTGGTCACTTCTCATTGTTACTACTTGCCAGCACTCATTGGATTAAATAAATTTTAATGTTATATATACCTTGCCTTCTGATTTTCTTTACACACATTATCACAGAACACGCACACATTAAATTAACAACACACACACTTGATATTGGTTCCTGTTATGTTGGTGACAATCCATTAAAGACTTTTTGAATTGTGAAGTCTCTTATGATGTCGTCAATCTCAGGTGGTTTGGTATATTCTCTCTCAGTAGAAAGAATCACCAAGTTAGTCAGTCTGTAACTGATCAAAGTTGAGTGATGATAATTCTTTATTAATTTCAACTTAGAAAAATTCTATTCACAACTAGCCACACCAACTGCTCTTCTCAAAAATACCCACAAAAATATTAAGTTTGGCATGGCATTTTGAAAACCATATTCAGTGAGGAAGTTTAGGAGCTCTAGAGGCCCTTTTTTTTTTTGGTTTTCTTGTTTAGTGAACTAAAGAAAATTCTTCAATCCCTTCCTTACAATCTTGATTTCTGCTGTATTATTGATGTCTTCCTCCTCTTCAAATCCAAATTCTGCATTTGTTAGGTTGGTTGGGATAAGAAAATCCTACTTTTTGTTGGGACACTGAAATCTTTTTTTCATTTCTGTTTGAAAGGTCAGCCTGATATCATTTGATCTCCACCCCATTCTCTCCTTCTTTCTCTCTCAATGCTGAGGTTACAACAAACTTTTTTTGTATATTTATTCTTTTATATGTTTCAGTCATTTGACTGTGGCCATGCTGGAGCATCTCTCTATTATGATGTAAGAATGCCTTAAAAGAAACCGTCTTCATTTCATGTTGGTGAATATTTAATTTCAAGTCTGCATATGCTCTTGTATGTTGTTGATTTCTGGAAGAACAGTCCCTCAGAAACTCAGGAAAAGGAAAATGATTGTTTTAAACTCCTAACCAGGTCAGCATCTGACCTGGTTGTTATGTTCGCCTCTGATTTCTAAATTTGTATCAGTACATCAAGGATTTCATAAAAGTGTTTTTTTATAATACCAATTTCTTTATTACCCACAAGGGGCTAAACACAGAAGGGACAAACAAGGACAGACATAGGTATTAAGTCGATTACATCGACCCCAGTGCGTAACTGGTACTTAATTTATCGACCCCGAAAGGATGAAAGGCAAAGTCGACCTCGGCGGAATTTGAACTCACAACGTAACGCAGACGAAATACCGCTAAGCATTTCGCCCGGCGTGCTAACGATTCTGCCCGCTTGCCGCCATTATTTTTTTATAATACCTTTAGCTTGTTAGAAAATTACTATTTTTCTTAAATCTCACAATGAGAGATATTCAGCAACAGTACTTTGGAGTAAAGATTTTTGCCATCATAACATGGCAGTCCTGGTTTAGGACGAAAATATAAAGGACACAGATCGTTTCGTATAACCAGCTGCAGATGATGTCTCCTTGGGCTAAATTACAGCAACATTTGTCCTAAACGAGGACTGCCATGTTATGTTGGCAAAAATCTTTACTTTAGCTTGTTGTTTTGCATTGTATCTCATTTCAGGCACCCTCTTAATGCCATGGTTGTTATTAACCAATCTCATCAATGATGAGGGGAAGGGAGAAAGTATGCAATCATAGGCGCAGGAGTGGCTGTGTGGTAAGTAGCTTGCTTACCAACCACATGGTTCCGGGTTCAGTCCCACTGCGTGACACCTTGGGCAAGTGTCTTCTACTATAGCCTCGGGCCAACCAAAGCCTTGTGAGTGGATTTGGTAGATGGAAACTGAAAGAAGCCCATTGTATATATGTATATATATATATATGTGTGTGTGTTTGTCCCCCAACATCGCTTGACAACCGATGCTGGTGTGTTTACGTCCCTGTAACTTAGCGGTTCGGCAAAAGAGACCGATAGAATAACTACTAGGCTTACAAAGAATAAGTCCTGGGGTCGATTTGCTCGACTAAAAGGTGGTGCTCCAGCATGGCCGCAGTCAAATGACTGAAACAAGTGAAAGAGAGAGAGTAAAGAGTATTCCTCAGCTCCCCAAACTGTAACATCAGCCATTGGAACAGCCGCCAAATTAAGATAAAGATTTGAACAGGGAATGAATTTGTCTTTAGAATTCACATCCTTTATATGTTTCTGAACATTGTTGTGCTTTCCAGACAGCACAGCTACAGTGTTGTAGGATGGGGGGTGCCCTACAATAAAAACTTTGCCTTTAAGGTTCTCAAAAATCACATTTGAAATGTACTTGGCTATCTTTTATTTCTGTGAAACATCTCACCTTGATTGACCGACAGTAGTTGCCCTTCCTGTCACCATTCATCATGAATACATCAATAGGGAGACGGGCAGTTTGTATTACACTCTGTAGAGCTTTGTAGAAAATTAATTGATTTTAATTTTTTTGTTAATTTAACTGTGAAAGATATGCATATATGTACATATAAATCCATCTTTGAACTTTTCTTGTTTAACATCTCACATTTAAGATCTCTTCCCTGAAGTCAAAGGCTCATCTCATCCTATGATGGAATCAATCTATAGATATTATTATGGATCATCAAGCCCCCAGAAACAGCTGTTGGATTTGTAATTCTTTTTCACCACCCCTTTAATTCTCTATCATTTGTATCCTGTGTAAGCTGGACCTTTTTAAATGTATACAGACATACATTTTTTTTGAATTTCATGTATTTAATGTACTTTACATATTGATCTGTCTAATTCCCTTATCCTTACATTTACCTCTGTACATGCTCAAGTGTAAATCTCCTGAGCACTACAAAGGGTACTCTATACAGAGAGTATCTGGTTCTCATCTATGAAATATGTACATATAAACATACACCCACACACACACATTAAAAGAAATGTACAATTGAGTTGAGACAACAACTGAGTAACAGTGGAATTTGAACATAGAATCAGAACAAATCCTAAAATCTTTTGTACTCTATTTTTGGGGAGGGGACCAGTCAATTAGATCAACTCCAGTATGCAACTGGATGAAAGGCAAAGTTGACCTCGGTGGAATTTGAACTCAGAACGTAAAGACAGACGAAATACCACTTAGCATTTCGCCCAGCATGCTAACGCTTCATCCAGCTTGCTGCCTTAGAACAAATGCTATAACGTGTAACCTTTCAGCATTTAAACTGGCCACAACTGGTCATATCAAGCCAAACTATCCTACTTGTTTTATGCTCAAACTGGTCACACACAGTCTCTCTTCTGCCTCACAATGTCATACTGAAAGTAAACAATCCCATAATTGAAGCCTCAAAGCTATGAGATATGACTAATGCATGTCTAATTCAAATCACAGGTAATAAATATTACATTTGACAGAATAATCTGAGTGCGAAAGGGTTAATAGTCTGTTAGTTCAGCATGACTTGAAACAGGAAACTAAATATTACAAATAACAACATTTGTTGAAAAAAACCACATGAAACAAACCTTTTCAGACATTTTCTCTTTAAAACTTAGGTCAATGCAGATCTTTAACCCTGACTCCAGTGCTTGCAGGCCCTTCTCGTGTATAAAGCGTTTATAATCTCTTTTATTTAACATACCATTTTCTCTGGAATGTGTATCTGAAAAATGTCCAAGATGAGAAACTGTGAAAGAAAAGAACAAAACATTGAAACACAAAGATAAGGGCAGGCATAGCTGTGTGGTAAGAAGCTTGTTTCCCAACCACATGGTTCCAGGTTGGTGTTAAGAAGGGCATCCATCTGTAAAACACTGCTAAAACTGACACAGGAGCAGAGGGGAGTTTTTCTACTTGGCCCTTGGTCAGCTACTGTGAACCGTTCTCCCTATTGCATGCATTGTGGAAGAAGGACATTAAACACTACTGCAGGTAGTAGATAAATATTAAAACATCTGAATCAGTGAATGTCTATAAAATTATCTTTAAAAACTATATTGTTGCCATGACTACATATCAGGGAGAACACAATGTGGGTGTCCAGAGCAGTCTCCCTTGTTTCACTGATGAAACAAGAATGGAAATCAATTTTTGTTTGAATTAACCTTAAAATTTAAATGAAGAAAATTTCATTTGTGGTTGCAAACTTTAGTCACATTTCACATTAAATTCTTAAATTATGGGTAAAAAAAATTACCTGCTGTGACAATGGTATGGTTAAAATTGAAAGGAATGTTTTGTTGCTAAGGGGACATGTGGATGGGGTAGACTCAGAAAGATGTGGGATAGAGTGGTGAGAAAGAGTCTATAGACATTGGGATTCATAGAGAGGATGATAGGGGATTGAGATTTCTGGCAATGTGCTGAGCTTGAGAAGACATATCAAGCTAAGTAAACTTGACATTGTCCCTGCATGCCTCTCCAGCTGGGCATCTCTAATCTTGCAGACTTGTGGGTGCCGGTGCCATGTAAAAATCCCCTTTACTGGTGCCACGTAAAGTGCACCCAGTACACTCTGTAAAGTGGTTGGTGTTAGAAAAGGCAACCAGGCCAAAACAGACATGGAATCTGGGCAGCTCTTCAGTTGGACAGCTCCTGTCAAACCGTCCAACCCATGTCAGCTGGGAAAACGGATGTTAAATGATGATGATGATGATGATGATTGTTTACCTTGGCTAAAATTTTGTGGTGAAGTTCAGGAATTGAGGAGTTTTGGCAAATATGGTGCTACTCCTTAGTCCATCACTGCTCCCAGGTTTGTTCTAAGCTGGGTTGGTAGTTACCTTTTAGGAGCCCCAATCATACATAGATCAAAGGACGGAAGATGGACCAGTGGCTAAAGTATACAGAACTAGCAGGAGAACTGGCCTTGAAACATGGGCCCTACAACAGGCTCACTGGTATGTGAACATCGCCTAATGTCATGTGGACCAGTTCCCCTACCTAAGGGTGAAATGGGCCCTTTGCCTTAACCCATTAGTATTTAAACCAATCATTTCAGACCTAATCATTCTACCTGTTTTATGTCCAAACTGGTCACATCTGGCTTCTCACACTTACCCCATAATGTCATTTTGAAAATTATCCATTACATCATCAAAATCTCAGAGCTAAAAAACAGTACATGATTAATTCAAGACAATCTTAATAAATAAGCTTTCCATTTGATAGAATTATTTGCCTGCCAAATGGTTAAGGGTAAGTTTATGGAAACAGGAGATTTGTTGGGTAAGCTATAAATAAACTAAATAACCTGACAGAAGGCAATGCAAACCATTGCTGTATCTTTGCTACGAAAAATCATGAATCCTCACACTTTGGCATAAAATTTCATGATCACTAATTCCTACAGACTTGGCACTTGAAAATAGAGAAAAAGTTTTTGTGGAATATCTTTATATATAAAATTCAAGTTGTGTGTGTGAGACTCTGTCTCCTCCGATTTAGATTCCTAACTACTCCCACATTTTGCGGTGCAGTTTAACCAAAAGCGGGTATCTTATATATTCATATCGAGCCCTTCTGGGTATTAGCACACATCTACAATGAGTCTTCGATTTAAAAAAAAATTTACCATCATTTTTCTGCATTTTTAATGATTTTTGCTCAGGTTATATAAGGGAAGTAACTCTCTAAAAATGCTTATATAGTTATTTCCCTTACAAACCAGAGCAACGCCGGGCGATACTGCTAGTTATATATAAGGAGCATAAACAGGATGTTCAAAACACTTTTCATACCATTTTTATTCTTGGGATGACATATTTAATCAATAAAACTCTACAGAGAAATTGAGTAAGAGATCACATCTTGTCAATGTATTTATATCTTGAAAGTCTTAGAAGGAAGTCTTTTTTCATTGATATCAATTAACGATACTTCTACGATGTGATACTTAAACGATCATCGGTTGATGTAATCTACTGTCTACACTAGTAGACTAATAAAACTGTTTTTATGAGTTTATTAACTTTGGTCTGAATAATGATTTTAATATGGTATATACTTTGCCTCTTTGTTGCAATTTTTGAAGTAGCATCTTGTGCCTCCAAGTGTGTGGACACCCAGGTTGTTAGATCCCAGCACAGAAATGCCCTTTTTTTTTATTGTTATTAGTTATGTGGCTTATCCCCAGATTATCTCTCTGATTGAGTTGATCCAGTGTCAAAGGTGTTCCAGCTGTGACCCTATATCTAGGATGCGATTCAAAAGAGATTGACTGCTATTTTTGTTTGTCTTTCTGTGAATACATGTCCATGCAAATACACATAAAATATTTATTTTGTTTCTTAATGTACCACACAACAATGCTAAATACATACACTTATAATAGAAATGAGCAAACAATGTTAATATGTTGTTTAGTATGGTGACCGAGTGCAACCTTGACTTTGATAAACCTTTGTGATTAATGCAGGCCAGCCAGCATGGAAGGCGGATGGTAAATAACAATGATGATGATGACAACGACAATGATGATATATATATATCATTGCACAGGTATTCATGATTGCATATGTGCATGTGGTGTGTATATAGGTGTTGTTATTGTTACGTGCACCCACTCCCATATGCAGAAGCCTGGGAACAAAATTTGTTTTCTAAGTGCAAACTCGGGTCTAAATTTTTTAATGAAAAATTTGGGTTTTTTTTTAATGTTAACATTAAAAATAAAGGAAGGTATAATAATAATAATAATTTTTATTGTTGTGAAGGTCAGCTGAAATGTCCATAGGCTGAGCAAGACACTCTCATAGAATGTGACCAAAAAAGTTCATTTTTTTACGTAGTTCCTCTTACTGTCCATACACTTCCATCAGTAGTTGCAGTGCTTGGATTGCACTGGCGAAGAAGCTATTCTGTTTGTCAAAATGGTCATCAACAGCAGATAAGATGTCATCATCACTGTGATGCTGGAGTCCAGCTGAGAGTTTTCTATGTTGGGAAACAGATGGAACCAAACCACTAACATAGGGAAGGTGATCAACCAGTTCAAAGCCAGTTACGCACAGCAACCATTGAAACCAAGGACTTGTGTGCTGGAGAATTGTCCTAATGAAACAAGGCCACATTCATCAGTTTTTCTGGGTGTTTGGTCTTGATAGCCTTTCATAATTGCCTTTGCAAGTTGGCATTGAACTTGCCATTGATGGTGTGAACATTTTGAAGATAGTCAATAAACACAATATTTTTTGCATTAACGTATAGTATATGTAATAATGTGAAGTATATTTTGCATATTAAAATGTTTAAATTTGGAAATATATCAAACAGAGCTAAAATAAGCAATAAAAATACAAATTGTAAGTATTTCAAAATGTGGCACACAACATGACAAAAACTAACAAAAAAAAATGAAGAAAATAGTGGTGTTTGTGTTCCAAAGGTACAATGAGAAGGCTCAGGAGAAGGATAGAAGGGAAGAAAGATAGAAGGAAAGAAAAGAATGAAAAGTGAAAAGGTAAATTAGGGGTCTGAAGTGAATGCTAGGCAGGAGATGAAACAAAATACATGTCTTACTTATGCACTGGTCAAGTAGAAAAAAGATGAGTGATAAAAAATTGGATGGTCTTTTGGTACCAAAAAGCGAAGAAAGAGAGACAGAGTGGAGTGGAGAAGGTTGGGGAAGAGCAAATATGGAGAAAGAGGGAGTGCAGAGAAAAAAGGGAATAAAGATAGACTTGTAGGTAGTTGACAGAGATGGACAGAGGAAGAAATCGAAGGCAGTAAAGAGAGAAAGGCAGCAGATAGAATTAGATGGGGGAAGGTTTTTGTGTACAAAGAGGAGAAGAGAAGGATAGAGGAATGGATAGAAAAGAGAGAAAGTCTTGTACCAAACATTGAACATTGTGTGGGCCACCACTGAGTGGGAACAGAAGTGGGATGTGTGACATTACATTGACTAACAACCATAAAATGTTGCACAGAAAGTCCACACACATACACACACACTCAAACACGAACACAGGCAGTGAATTCTATAGATACCGTGCTTACGCAGAGCGAGTGGAAAGCGACTCATACCACTCTAACAATGGATAAATTAATGTAGGTCACTCATTATCTATTTCCTGGAATTGGAATGATTAAGAGTGAAGTGGGGAACACATAAATCTGCGTTACTTCTTGACAGGACAATATGGCTAAGAGAAGATTGTAGGTTCGATTTCGAATCAGAGGTAGGACCACTATACAAGTAGAAATAGTCATATTGGATTTAAATATGAAATATCGAGTGTACCCTAGCTATTTTATTAGGTTCACTTCACGAACAATCATTTGAATAACTCGTGTCAATAACTCTAACGTATGTCACGGAATATTGAACTTAAAAATTTATAAAGTTTATTGTATAAATTGAAAGATACCCTACAGTGTATAAGCATGTGTCCGTATGAAGCCTTTCGTTCTTTAGAAAACTTACTGTTTCTTTTTCTTTAAAGCTCTTGTTTCATTATCACAATTAAAAAGCGTTTCAGAGTCGTTTACCTTTAAAGCGAAAAACAAAACTGACGTAATTTCCAGATAGCCAAATTTGATACAGATTGATCCAGCGGTCTGGCCGTGCATAGAGGAAACACACACACACACACACACAACACACACACACACACAGAGTAAGAATAAAAGTGAAACAGCGAAAGTAAAGTGAAACAATATTATAGTCTTATGAAAAGTAAAAGGATAAAAGTGAAACAATTATACCGCTGCACAAAGACATTGGAAGGGTAGTATGGGAGGACGACATCCCCCTATATGGGCAAGGGCCAAAATTTGACCCCGCCCTAGAAGCTTCCCCGAGTAATGAAAAACCTTCATGTCAAATATAGTACAGATTGGTCAGCTGTTCGGCCGTGCATAGAGGAAACAAACACACCTCACGTAACCATCTTTCTTTTCTTGCACGGATGTTCTAAGGAATGGGCGAATCCTATCTTTTCTCTTTTCAAAGAAAATATTTCTTCCAGCATTCATTATCTTTCCCTTCGTTCTGGTCCAACGACCCTCCATGTTTGTTTCCATTCGGTTTCTTTGTATGTCCCCAACTGTTCTGTTTTTGTTCCCAGCTTTGACCCTCCATAAAATTCAAAATGTGTTTTGGAAGTTATGGGAGCAACTGTCTTCGAAGACTCATATTGTCATTGAATGCTCGAAATGAGGAGTAGGTAGACAGCCGACAACTGATGAAGGGTTGTTCTTTGTGTTACTTGTCCTGTTTTCAATTTTTTCTCTCTTGCTCTTTGCGTATTTAACTCGCTTGTTTTTGTATTTCATGTTGTTTACAGTTGGTGACGTCCTGTACCCATATATGTATGTATGTATGTATGTGTATATATATATATATTATATATATATATATATATATGGTTCCGGGTTCAGTCCCACTGCGTGGCATCTTGGGCAAGTGTCTTCTGCTATAGCCCCGGGCCGACCAATGCCTTGTGATTGGATTTGGTAGACGGAAACTGAAAGAAGCCTGTCGTATATATGTATATATATATATATATATATATGTGTGTGTGTGTTTGTGTGTTTGTGTGTTTGTCCCCCTAGCATTGCTTGACAACCGATGCTGGTGTGTTTACGTCCCCGTCACTTAGCGGTTCGGCAAAAGAGACCGATAGAATAAGTACTGGGCTTACAAAGAATAAGTCCCGGGGTCGATTTGCTCGACTAAAGGCGGTGCTCCAGCATGGCCGCAGTCAAATGACTGAAACAAGTAAAAGAGTAAAAGAGAGTAATATATATATATATATATATATATACAAATTGAGATAGGGGTTGTAAATGCAACCCTTCATGGGATAACATATATCCAATAAATATTTATATTTATATTTATATTTACTTATATTTATATTCTCTTATACATATTGTACTTATTGTATCACATTACTCCTTTATGTACACTTCTTTATGTACACTGTTTTGTTCTATATTATTATGTTTGACCTTAAGTTTCTTATGTGGTGGTTTAATAAAGTATGTGATTGGGTATTATCTGGTAATTGATATTTGATTTGGAAGTTATGGGAACAACTTGATATATATATATATATATATATATATATATATATATATATATATATATACAGAGAGAGAGAGAGAGAGAGAGGAGAGCCGGCATGCTTGACCATTAAATCCACAAGGTTGTTTCATTCTCTCTCTTGTATCTAGCTCACTGATACCTAAATATTTGTATGTCTGGCTTTGGTATAATTCTCTTATTTCATTTGCATTATCTAGTGTGATGTTGTTACTCTTAACTAGTTTTCCTCTTTTCAAGATTGCTTGGGTACATTTTTCTAAACTGAATTTCATGTTTATTTCTTTGGTAAATCCACGTACTGTCTGCGGTAATGTTTCCAACTGCTTATCATTTGCAGCACACAGTTTTTTTTTTGCATTTAGTGTCAGAATCGTTGTTGTTGTTATTACTATTATTACTATTATTATTATTATTATTATTATTATTATTATTATTATTATTATTATTATTATTATTGAGTGAGAGAGCAGTTCATGCCATCAAAGTGACACTGGGGTAAAATATACGAAGCCCAATATACCCATCATGACTACCCGTCTGATAAGACCAGGCACATGCATCACAACCATATGTGCGCGACATGGTGATCTCATATCAAGATAAACAGCGCATGACCTTGCAGGTGGGGCCCAGTTTGAATTTTCTTCAGGTTGAGTAGCCCATCCCACTCAAAAGGTCCCTGAATAAGGGTTGTTTAAGGCTGTTGAACAAAACATCTATGTTTCCAGAGGTGAATTATCCAAACCCCAAAGAATCCCCCTCAACACATGGCTATGATGCTCCCCCACTACTTCTGCTCGTGATCTGAGATGCACATATCGTCAGCCACTAAGGGACATGCTCAACTGGTTAAGGTCAAACAACTGACAAGCAAATCTGTGGTATTGAGCAGAATATTTGCTGTAGCCCATCTTTTATACCAAGGCAAAACAATGTACATGATAACACTTCCAATCAGTTAAGATCAGAAGCCATGAGAGCCACTGCCTTGTACTGCATCAGGGCATTTATTATTATTATTCAGTAGTTTTATTTTTATTTTTACTGAATAATAATAATAAATGCCCTGTATTATTATTATTATTATTATTATTATTATTATTATTATTATTATTATGGCCGTCAGCCTGTGAAGTCATAGATGTTGTTTAACTTAATTTGTAAGCATTTCGGCTGGTTGCACCCGTTCATTCAAAATTTTATTCAACAAGTATTTTGCTTAGATTGTCTGGATTGTGGTGGTAACATTTGCGTAATTTCACCCCCTTTCTGGAGGTGCAACAATTGTTTTGCATTTTTTGTGAAGATAGGATTCTATTAATTTTTCCCAATTTTACAAAATGTCGGATTTGGAAAATAATAATAATAATAATAATAATCGTCCAAGAGCAGCGTTCTGTTGTAAGTCCGAAGAGAAACGCAGCTGCAGGTGAAATAAATTTCTCGCTAAAGAGAAATATAATTTCCTCTTGTTGCTATGACGACAGTAACAAGTACAAAAGTACCGGGAGTAACGATAATGACGACGATGACAACAGCAGCAGCAGCAGCAACTACACCACCACCACCACCACCACCACTCAACAGGACTGGAATTCATATGGAATTCCAGATACTAGTTCCTTCAGAGGAAACAAATCTCATTCCCGATATTTTTCTGATTAGGAGAATGCGAACAGATGCCCCTTTATATAGGAGTGAAAAAACGGAGGCGTTTTGTGTGTGGGAATTCGAACCACGCCAAAGGCCATTTTCCCTAAGGTGGAGAGAAAGCACGAAGCTCTCCACCGTTACAACCAGCTCCTCAAGATGGGGAAAATCTATTACCTCACATCTGCCTTCTTCTTCCAACTCAGGTCTCGCAAAAGCAAAGTCCTCATTGACATCGCACCAAAAGGCCTTTGTCGGAGATAAGAGAAAAACTGAATAGGAACCAAGCAGGGAGCGGCCCCATATATCGTTGATGTCAAAGCAATTTAGAAACTTCGAAAGGGCGTAATAATTCTTTATTAGGAACGGTGAATCATGAAGCAAATAAAGCTACAAATAATTCGTATAAATATTGGGTTAAAAACCCTTTAGATGGAAGATTTGTTCTTGTTTGTCCTCCTTCCACTGCTTGACGACCTGTGTTAGTTTGTTAACATCCCTGAAACTTAGTGGCTCGGCGTGAATTATCGATGGAAAGAGTACCGGACTGCAGAAAAATTAATTACTGGTGTCGATTTATTCGACTAGATCTTTCAAAATTGTGCTCCAGCATGGCCGTTGTCCAATGACTGAAACAAGTAAAAAATAATACCAAATAGCGCGTGTTTCCATGGTTACAATTTTTGTTTTCGTCTGAAAAACCCGAATCACTATCAAATCATTCAACACAAATGTAACAACACGAGTTGTTTCCCCTGCATCTATAATAAAGACAGTTCGCTCTCTCTCTCATGTTTCATCTATTTTAATTGAATTTGAGAGAAGCTGCTTGATACACATCACCATACATCGTTTCAGTTAGTGCTTGCTTTCTATCCAATTCTCGCAATCACAGACTGCGAGAATATTTGCCAATTCTAATGAATGGGATTAATTAGTTTTCACGATGTTTTTAATTTTACCTGAGTTACTTCCCTTCGTTGTCAACGCTTCAATTGCATCGTGGGTCGTAGCACTTTTGCCAGGATATCGAGAAATTAAGATAACTAGCTACCTAGTAGTTAATACCTCTATGTGTGTGTGTGTGTGTGGTGTGTGTGTGGTGTGTGTGTGTGTGTGTGTGTACGTACTGGTCTTTACGTGTTTCTGAATCAGAAACAAGTCCGAATTTAATGTCAAATTTGGTCGGAGTGACGGGAGATCTTGGCCGTTATTGAAATAAGGCTTTGTTGATTCGTTGGGGACCACAGTGAATAGTTAAAGAATAGTTGATACAACAGCGTATCACGATTTACACATCTCACTTGTAGCGATTCAATTATATTTTAAAAAAGAGAAACATCCCAAATGGCCCATGAACTACGAGGTTTAATTGCACTTAAAAGAACTTACGAGGGGTATTTGACGAACATTTCTGCCAAGATTGTGGCACAAACGAGTCGAAGAATCGATATTTGGGTGTTGTGATGAGGGCTAAGAATACATGAAACTCCGACGTCTGGCAGCTGACTTGGCAGACACCCATAAAATTATCAACCATCGTACAAACAATAACTCTGAGCACCTTTTCAAACTCCACCCATTTAACACCCGTGGACATATTTACAAAGTAAGAAAACAGCACAGCTCCCATGACTTCAGGAAACATTTCTTCACGCTGAGAGTTGCTGAAGCGTGGAACAAACTGCCGGCATCGGTTGTTAGTTGTCGGGGCACTGCATCCTTCAAAACTTCCATGCTTTCTGAGATTCGCCAACACTGCACTTGATTTTCTCCCCTCCATACACACGCGAGCATGTATCTGACTCATACATTGTTCGCTTTCCAGACATTTCTGCATTGCTGCATGTGCTTTGTATGCACTTTCTGACAAGTTGTGGTGCACCTGAGCACTGTATACAATAATTTCATTATTATATAAGTGTAAGCTAAAGAAACACTCGTCATTAGATGATGCTCCTGCTGCTTACAGTCGTGATCGGTGTTTTGACTGTTAGCACTGTTGTCGCAGGGATCGAATTAAGGTAGTTCTTTCTGGATTTCGGTCACCAAAATATCAACCGCTCAGAATAACCCCAGTTGTATTAGTGACTGTACGGCCATGTATATACTCTTTTACTCTTTACTCTTTTACTTGTTTGTCATTTGACTGCGGCCATGCTGGAGCACCACCTTTAATCGAGCAACTCGACCCCGGGACTTATTATTTTGTAAGCCCAGTACTTATTCTATCGGTCACTTTTGCCGAACCGCTAAGTAACGGGGACATAAACACACCAGCATCGGTTGTCAAGCAATGCTAGGGGGACAAACACACACACACACACGCATACATATATATACATATATATGACGGGCTTCTTTCAGTTTCCGTCTACCAAATCCACTAACAAGGCTTTGGTCGGCGCGAGGCTATAGTAGAAGACACTTGTCCAAGGTGCCACGCAGTGGGACTGAACCCGGAACCATGTGGTCGGTAAACAAGCTACTTACCACACAGCCACTCCTGCGCCTATGTGGAGTTAACTAGACGAACAGGAATATCACAACTCTGCTGCCTTTAGTAATGAATTAAACAAGATCAAGTCCAAACAAGAAGTAAAGTAGAAAAGCCTGTAAATCCTAGGAAGAAAGAGCAACGGATTATTTCATATTCTTTTATATTGGTTTATATAAAATAAAAGTATTTATTTATATCATATTAAACAACCATTTTGTGAAAGTCAACAAAACTTCTGCAATATCACTATCCCAGTATTATTAGTATGACACGCACACACTAATGCTTAAATGAAGACCGTCTGACAGATTGGCAACGATTTACAGGGTGCACAAGATAAACACAGCTTTAGCAGGCCACAAATGGAAGATGATCTCACGTAATGGGACGCGGCATGTTCCATGCTTTAAGATTCTCATTTCTCTTCAGACTAATCGACATCGTCAGCATGGCAGATTCCCGTCGTTTACAAGAAACTAAATCATATACTCTACTCTTGGTTCTGATTAGGAGTCACTCAGAAACAGCCAGTTGCTTTGATGTGGCTGAATCCTTTGTGTTCAGGGTTAGGGATGAACTAAACTAGTGGTTCTCAATAATTTTTTTTACCTAGGGATCCTTTTGGCTTCTATTTTACTTGGGTGAACCCTCAGAGTCATTCGATGTTTAAGAAATCCAATTATATTTCTATATCTGAATATTATTAGAAATTGTATTTTAAAAAATGTGCTGAAATACTGTGTGTATTGTAGAAATATAACCAGGTTTTTGCGCATAAATTTCAAGAGCAAAATTTTGTGCGGACCCCGCAAGGGTCAGATGAACGGCTGTTTCGAAGCCCTGAGTTAAAGGATTCTGGCAGAGATGTTTCATTCGTGGCTAAAAGACAGGAAGATTGTCAGCGGCCAGATGTTGTCAGGACAGCCTGAGTCCATCCAGAAGGCCTAGGGTGTCACGAACGACGACAATCCCGGTAGGTTAACGCAGGCTATTGTTCAAGATGGCAGAGTTTAGTGTGGGATATGTGGTGTTTATCAGGTGCTAGTCGTACTTGAATGAAGAGAGACCGGTCCATGTCCAACCAGATCAAGAGGAACTGTGTGATCCGGACAGGTATAAGCTCACAATATCATGCGATCTCATAACTCCGTCCTGGTGTCAGCAAATTCATAGGTCTTCGCAATAACATTTGCATACCTTGAATTATTCGGTGATAATATCTGGGACATAATGGTTAAGATTTTAATCGCGTTAGTCCTAGACTAATGGAGTTGATAACACAAACATCCTCTCACCGTTTGACGCACAATCGTAACGTCTTGTTTTCTTTAATTCTTTTATTCTTTTACTTGTTTCAGTCATTTGACTGCGGCCATGCTGGAGCACCACCTTTAGTCGAGCAAATCGACTCTGGGACTTATACTTTGTAAGCCTAATACTTATTCTATCGGTCTCTTTTGGCGAACCACTATGTCACGGGGACGTAAATACACCAGCGTCAGTTGTCAAGCGATGGTGGGGTGACAAATACAGGCACACAAACATATACATACATACATACATACACACATACACACATACACACACACACACACACACACACGCACACACACACACACACACACACACCACACACACACACACACACACATATATATATATTATATATATATATATATATATATATTATATATATATATATATATATATATATATATATATTATATATATATATATATATAATATATATATATATATATATATATATTAATAAATATAAGGGTAGCAAAAAAAATTCTAGAAAAAATTCTCCGCTACCAGCGGTCTAGTGAGAAAGAAAAAATAGTCAAAGACTATATAATATACATTCAACAATATAAGGAATGGCCCTGATAGGCCATTCGACTCACTAGAAAGAGCAACGAAACTCAAACCGCTAAATAGTTGTAATTCTGAAATTGGAAGAGAAATAAAAACATTTACCCTTTTCATCTCTGGACTATGCATAGTTTCGACGAACTTTCTAAACAAATTAATTAAATTAAATTAAATTTGCTTACAACTGGCGTGTCTCATCAGCAGAGAAGCCTAGGACGAGAATATGTCCACGAGGCTACAGCATGGTCGGCCCGAGGCAATAGAAGACACTTGCCCTAGGTGCCACGCAGTAGGACTGAACCCGGAACCATGTGGTTGGTAATCAGGCTACTTACCATACAGCCACTCCTGTTCAAATACCGGAAGCCGGCGAGATGACAGAAACGTTAGCACGCCGGGCGAAATGCTTTGCGGTATTTCGTCTGCCGCTACCTTCTGAGTTCAAATTCCGCCGAGGTCGACTTTGCCTTTCATTCTTTCGGGGTCGATTAAATGAGTACCAGTTACGCACTGGGGTCGATATAATCAATTTAATCCGTTTGTCTGTCCTTGTTTGTCCTCTCTGTGTTTAGCTCCTTGAGGGTAGTAAAGAAATAGGTATTTCGCCTGTCTTTACGTTCTGAGTTCAAATGCCACCGAGGTCGACTTTGCCTTTCAACGTTTCGGGTCGATAAATTAAGTACCAGTTGCGTGCTGGGGTCGATCTAATCGACTGGCCCCGTCTCCCAAAATTTTGGGCCTAGAGTAGAAAAGAATATTTAAAATACCGGGCGAACACAGAACTGTTACATCATCAATAATATTATTAACGCCAAACACCATGTTGGAAGGTAGGCATTTCGTCGGTTACGACGACAAGTGTTCCAGGTGATCCGATCAACAGAACAGCTGGCTTGTAATGTTAATGTACAAGTGGCCCAGTACTCCACGAACACGTTGTTCTCAAGGAGATTAATGTAGTTCTGAATGAGATTCAGCATGACACAGTGTGTGGCAAGGCTGGAGCAACGTAAAATAAAGTATCTTGTTCGAGGATACGGGGTACCGCTGGAATCGAATTCACGACCTTATAGTCGTGATCTGAATGCTCTGACCACTAAGCCATGCGCCTTCCCGTTGGAAGGTAGACCACCAACGATGTAAGGTGAGAGGAAAAGCCAGGGTCGCTCTCTGACTGTGGCTACCTTCCACACTTTCATTGTGGTCACTATTCTTTATATAGGGGCGCGGAACTAGAGAGGACATTGAAGAAAGTATAAGGCCAAGCTGTAGCAGTGCGTACAAGACAAGTCGTCACGGTGTGCAATATGGTGGTTAGTTAAGTGCGAAGGGTTTATTTGGAGCAGTAGAGATTTTTATGGTTGACAAACTGATGTCGGTCTCCATAGTAACTACACGAACAACATCACCACCATCACCATCACCTCCTTCACCACATCCAGCACCGCCGCCGCCGCTGCCGCCATCAATGACAATCCACAGTAAACAATTCTTTGATACAATGATCCAGATTTATGAGGAAAGTAAACAAAAATATTTTTTAAAAACGGATTAGTAGTTAATTCGTCTTTAATAACATTTTAGTCCTGTAAAGCGTTTTTAATGCCTTCACCAGCCCCACCCCCATCACCATGATTATTACCACTGTTTTTTTTTTTTTTTTAGTGTAGCTTGTTTTGTTTGGGCCTGTCTCGAGAAACTACATGTCTTCATTAAACAGTGGTAGAAATCTTTTAGCATCACACCAGTCTATGAAAAAAGTCTACTAGATATCCTCTGAAAGTCTTGGCTCTTTGGCCTTCACAGGGAGAAAGTTGAAGTCGCGAAGTGTTTTCCAGTGTAAGTGAAAGTCAGAAAGGTTGGTGTCCTTTTAGGTAAAGAATGTTTTCCTCATGGCGTTAACGTCTCAAATCTCGAAGATTCGCGCAAAACTAGAAGAATGAGATGGTCGTAGAATATTTGGGTTAACGAAGTTCAAATGACAGGCAAATCGTACGATACTGGGAGAAGTAGAGAAGGTGCGTGGCTTAGTCGTTAGAAGTATTCAGCTTACGATCGTAAGGCCGTGAGTTCGATTCCCGGCAGCGCGCTGTGTCCTTGAGCAGGACTCTTTATTTCTCGCCGCTCCAGCCCACTCAACTGGAAAAAATGAGAGGAATTCTTGAAATTCAAAGGGGCCAGCCTTGTCACATTCTGTGTCATGCTGAATCTTCCCGAGAACTACGTTAAGGGCACACGTGTCCGTGAAGTGCTCGACCATTTGTATGTTAATTTTACGATCAGGCTGTTCCATTGATCATTGATTTGTATTTGTACAAGTTGGCTCCAAGTCTCAAGAGACAACAAGTGAGAAGTTCCAGTTATGCCTAGGGTGCCATATATTTGGTTTTACACAAAGTATTGTTCTAGGCAGTGTCTGAGAAAACAAGAAAATTATAAATCTGTTTTAAAATTTGAGATTCCATAGACAGTATTTCACGTAGGATATAGGTAGTTTCCATGAGCACTATTTTTTAAATTTCTATCCTTTCGGGGTTTCCTGGTATCTGAGCCAGGTAGCAATCAGCCCCTTTTCCTATCATTCCTAGAATACCTATGACAACAGGCGGAGAGCTGGTAGAAACGTTAGCACGTCGGGCGAAATGCTTAGCGGTATTTCATCTGCCGTTACGTTGTGAGTTCAAATTCCGCCGAGGTCGACTTTACCTTTCATCCTTTCGGGGTCGATAAATTAAGTACCAGTTACGCACTGGGGTCGATGTAATCGACTTAATACCTATGTATGTGCTTTTTTGTCCCTTCTATGTTTAGCCCCTTGTGGGTAATAAAGAAATAGGTATTGCTTTAGTCTTGAGGTTCCACATTTTGCCAATTTCTATTTCAAGATCTTTATACATGCTGTTTTTGGTAGGTCTTGACAGATACGTTTATATCGATTGGGACAGTCATATCGATGAGGAGGCATGATTTTTGTCTGAAGACCTTCAATATATTGTCTGACCAATTCGCATCTATGTTTCTGTCAGTTTAAATGGTAAAATTCCAGATGAGTGAGATGTGGTCTTTTTCAAGCACTAGAGGTGGTTTGTATTCTCATCAATTTTTATCATGGGGTATGTCCAAGTCTTTGCAAATTACTCAGTGAATATACTGTGCTACTCTACCATGCCTGTTGAGATACTCTGTAGGCGCAAGAAGACTGTACATAGAGACAACATGATCAATGGTTTCATTTTGTTTACATACACGACATGTTGGGCTACTGCCGTTCTTTAATATGTTGGCCTGGTAGCTCTTTGCAGGTAGGATTTGATTTTGGGCTGCTATGATAAACATCTCTATCTCTGATTTTAAGCCAGAAGACACTAGCCATTGATGAGCTTTATCAACATCGGAACTATTAACTCTCTTTAGGTATTTGCCATAGTGAGGTTTTTCTTGCCATTTATCAGTAAGAATATCTAAAGTAACAGTTTTATCGCGGGTTTTCGTACGCTTAGCTTTTCGTGTGCTTGTTTCCAGTACGCCTACTTCTGGAATTTGTTGTATTTGGAATTCACTTAGATATTCCTTTGCCTGTTTTGTTACTGAGTATGATGTTTTCATGTCCTCGTGCATTAAGACAAGTTTTAACATCCAGTCATCAGAGGTTTTCAGTTAGGTGTTTAGGCCGAGTGTGGCAATCTTCATTGTTGATGCCAGTTGTAAAAGTCCACAGCCTCCCTCTTTTCTTGGCATGTGAAGTCGTTCTATATCTGCCTTAGGGTGGTGCATTCTATGCATTGTCAACAATTTTCGTATTTTTCTGTCAAGATTTCATATTTCAGTAATTTACTAGTTAATGATATTGAAACTGTAAGTCACGACCGGTATGGCTAAAGTATTGATCGCTTCGATCCTGTTTCATGCATTCAGCTCTGTTTTGAGTATTGCTCTTACTCTGCGATAACATTCTTTTCTGACCTTTTCCCTCATCATTAAATGTTTGATTCCATCACCTTCAAATACCCCTAGGTATTTGTAACTCTCCACTGGTTCTAATTCCTTTATGACATTCTGTTGGTCAAGATTAACGTTGGATCTATCATTTTTCCTCTGAAAAAGGTAGCTTTTGCACATTTACCGAGGCCAAATTCCATCCTGATGTCATCACTGAACTGTTTAACCATTGCTAGTAATTATTATTAGTATTTTCATATACAAACAACAGATTAGACTGTTGGAAAAGAAAAGAATCCTAACATCGGGCTACAAAAAGTAGTCTTAGATGCCAAGAACCCTCCAATTGGATTACAGCAAGTAACCTTAGATGCCAAGAACCGTCCTAAGTATCCTAGCTGTCCCCCAAAACACTGTTTTCTGGAGTTGTACTAAACTGAGTTTTATGCCCTTTTCCCTCTAACCATCTGTCCAACTCTTTAGGGATAGTTCCCAATGCACCTATTACTACTGGGATACATTTTGCCCGCTCTTTCCATAGTCTCTGTAATTTAATAGCCAGATCTATTATCATCATCATTATTATTATTATTATTATTATTATTATTGAGTGAGAGAGCAGCGCATGCCATCAAAGTGACACTGGGGTAAAATATACGAAGCCCAATATACCCATCATGACTACCCGTCTGATAAGGGTACACCAGGCACATGCATCACAACCATATGTGCGCGACATGGTGATCTCATAAGATAAAAGGTCCCTGAATAAGGGTTATTTAAGGATGTTGAATGAAACACCCATATTTCCAGAGGTGAATTATTCAAACCCCAAAGAATCCCTATCAACACACGGCTATGATGCTCCCCACTACTTCTACTCGTGATCAGAGACGCACATATCGCCAGCCACTAAGGGACATGCTCAACTGGTTAAGGTCAAACAACTGACAAGCAAATCTGTGGTATTGAGCAGAATATTATTGTTATTATTATTATTATTATTATTATTATTATTATTATTATTACAGTTATCATTATTATCGTTGTTGTTAGTATTAAGATTAGTATTATTATTAATAGGTTTTGTACTTTTAATTTTTCTTATCTCTTATTTAATAAACAATCACATTTATCCTATTTTTCATGTAATATTTGGGTGGTGTTGGATTAATTCTCATAGAACCGCCCCCTTAACATAAATTCTCTAATCAGTATTGATTTATAACTACCGTCCAGTAGCGGTCAACACAGCCAGTTTACTATGGGTGTTATGAGGCGCAGAAAGGCAACGAGCCATATTTGAGTGCGAACTGGTAGCTTATCGCTTCTGTACACCAATGAAAACCTTTTCAACAAACTTTACGTATACAGAAAAATATACAACACACATAATCAAACTTAAAAAAAAATAATTTGCTAAAATTTTCTAAGCAACAATTTTTTTCTTTATCATTCTCTTCTGTATGCTTTCTTTCTATCTTTCTTTCTATCTATCTATCTATCTATCTATCTATCTATCTATCTATCTATCTATCTATCTATCTATCTATCTATCTATCTATCTATCTATCTATCTTTATATGTGCACAGACGTAACTGTATATTTATATGTATATATATATATGTATATATATATGTATATATATATATGTATATATATATATGTATATATGTATATATATATGTTATATATATATATATATATAATATATATATATAATAATAATAAATATTAGGGAATAAATCCAAATTTACAGGGAAAAAAATCAGATTTAGGATTAAATCCAATTTTATAGTAAAATATTATATAATATTAATTAGAGACAAAACCACTATTTTGCAAAACAAACAAGGAAAGACTTAATCAATACATAAAATTTAATAAAAAATCAAAAAATCAAAAAATCAATATATATATTATATATATATATATATATACATACACATGTTTCTATATAAGGTTGATTGTTATTAAGTGATGAGTAAGGGCTGTTCTTTCTGCCAGTTTGGTTTCCGTGGAGGTGGTTATTCGACGACCGTTGAAAAATAATAATGGATGGGTGGCGACTCTGATATGGGGGAAATCTTATTTGCTTTTGTTACAAATTAAAGTGAAACCAAAATTTTTAGTAAACTTTATAGAAAAGTGTTGACAACGAAGGGTTTAAAATTGGCCTACAGGGAGCTCCATTTGTGGTAACAACGTGAAAGTTCAGCTTCTTGTTAAGTGACACAATGGGCTCTTGCAATAGGTGCAATTTCTCAAAGAGATACAAATAGAAATTTTGCATTATGAGTGCGTTAGGAGAGGTAGTATTCTGCATTACACTAGTGGTTAATTCTTCTAATCCCTGGTTTATAGATAAAACAGAGAGAAAAAAGACGAAGATTTCCTTGGCCCTGGATCTGAAGGAGTACATATCCTGAGTGAACATTCCTTTGAATTCATCGGCTACCAGTCTCATGTAGTCTTTTCGGATGCCGTCATGTAGTATAGGGTTGCTATATAGATCCTTGGTTAAGAAAGGCATAATACCTTCAGTGAACAAATAGATTCATTTCATCAGTTGCTGGTACATAGTGAGTTAAATCTTGAATAGGTGTATATTTTTCTGATGTAGCGTGTTACGTTGTTGGCAGTGATATCTAGCCAAATGTAGCTGCTTTTAATAGTATGCACTTTAAAAAGCTTACTTTATTTATGTTTGCTTTACATCTTTTTAAGGAATGATGTTAGATGGTCGAAAAAGAAACGAAAGGGAAGGGAGAAAGTGAGAGAAAAAGACAGTGTGAGCAGTCAATAGATTGCATTTTATACATAAATACACGCATAAGTACGAGTTGAGCACTGGGGTCGATGTCATCAACTTAACCCTTCCTATAAAACTGCAGACCTTGTGCCAAAATGTGAAATCACTATTAAGAGGTTCTGTCACTTTCTTTTTTTTAAAACTCTTCTTCTCCCTTCACTTGTGAGAGTGAGTGAGTGAGGCAATGGGACAAAAATAGAGGGAGAAAGTGAGAGAAAAAGACAATGCGAGTGAATAAAAAGAAAAAGGAAAGATGTAAGACAGATTTATTTTCAATTCAAATGCACACCACACACATAAACATATTATTTGTAATTGCACATACATTCCAATTATCTAAAGCAATAGAAGGTTAAATCGTTCAGTACTAACCTTTTGTTTAGAATATACGTTATTCATTAAGTTTTGTTCCAAGGCGGCGAGCTGGCAGAAACGTTAGCACGCCGGGCGAAATGTTTAGCGGTATTTCGTTTGTTGTTACGTTCTGAGTTCAAATTCCGACGAGGTCGACTTTGCCTTTCATCCTTTCGGGGTTGATTAAATAAGTACCAGTTACGCACTGGGGTCGATATAATCGACTTAATCCGTTTGTCTGTCCTTGTTTGTCCTCTCTGTGGGTAGTAAAGAAATAGGTATTTCGTTTGTTTTTACGTTCTGAGTTCAAATTCTGCCGAGGTCGACTTTGCTTTTCATCCTATCGGAGTCGATAAATTAAGTATCAGTTGCGTACTGAGGTCGATCTAATCGACTGGTCCCCTACCCAAAATGTCGGACCTTGTGCCTAGAGTAGAAAAGATTATGTCTTGTTCCAGAACCACAGAATCTTGCGTCTGTCGGTATGGTATTTGGAACGACCAAGTTTTCGTAGTACCAATATTTTTCCGTGTCACATTATTGGAAATATGAGGAGCTATATTTCTTTTTCCATATTTACTAATGATTTCAGAAGATTATATTTCGAAAAATATTAAACAGGACCCGACATACTGATGTCGTATAAAATATTGTCAAATACCTCTTCTTTTTTTTTCTCCGTTCTTTGTAAATAACTTTTTGCACCACATAAATTTGTCAAAATCGCTTCAAACCAATAACAGACGTTTTAACAGACTTGCAAGAGTGAAGACATCTCTCTGTATTTTAGGAAAATGTCGTTTGACCAATGCAATCTGACGGAGATATATGTGGCATGTAGGAATTGTATAAACTGTTTTTTATCTTCAAAAAGTCGAACGATGTTTCAACTTTTGCATATGAGTCGTAAATTCAGCAGAAATATTGTAAACGAAGAAAAAGTAGTTTAAATGTAATTTCAATAACCAAAGAAAATAAAAACACAAAATAATCGCTAAAATCAGCCACAATATTTCAAATTATGAACAGCAAAGAAAAATATTGGAACCACACAAAGTGAAGAGTGCCATAAACCAATTCCTGATTATAGAATTTATCAAGTGTCTCAGATATTTCAGATATAGTAAAAATTGGAATACTTTCTTGGTCTGTGTTGGTTCTTTAAGCTTCGGAACACAAGGCATTCCACATGTTATGAGAAATGATAGTAAACAAATACTCAATATATGCTTTTTCTTTGTTTGTTTGTTTGTTTCTTTATTTCTTTCTTTCTACATACAGCGGAGCCAGACATTATTCATTTTCTCCGATACACAGAACAAGAGTGCTGAATATAAAAGAATATACAGTACAAAAATAACCATTACCGAGCGTAGTAATTGAATATAAATAATTAACGGCCTCATCCGCTTACAGACGCCCAGAATTCTAATTCATCCCTCCCTGATCTCAACCACTGTTTCCATTATTTCCAAAAAGTGTCAATATTAGATTTAGACTTATGGAATTTTGTCTATTTGATATTTTAAGTGAAAAAAATGGACAAATGAATTCTAAAATATGATTTTAATCACAAAAAAATTGAATTTAATTTGCACAGGACATAGATAAAATAAAAAAAAAAGAAACACTTATGCGTATGGTAGTGCTCGATAATAAGGTAGAATAACATTTCAACAACGCACTAGCATAGTCACAAAAAGGTAGGAGATATATTTTGTATAAGCGTACATACATATACACACATATACATATACACATATGTTGCTTACTGAAAGGCCATATACTGTATAACAAACATCGAGCATTTGCTCACTAATACATATTGAGTAGTTTGTCGCACAATTCGAGTTTCACGCGATTGCAATCTTCAGGCGTTTCGCCCGAAGATCGCAGTTGCGTGAAACTCGAGTTGTGAGACAAACTCTAAGTTTCAGCTTCAATAAAAACCATATCCC
>NC_043019.1:25034404-25041904 GCF_006345805.1 Octopus sinensis | reverse complement strand
ATATACATATATACATACACACACACAAATACACACGTATGTATATGTGTGTGTGTGCGCACACACAATGCATCGGAATTTCTGTGTCGTCGTTTTTGACATTTTATCAAATTTTCATTCTATATTCAACGCGTAAGCAAGCATCTTGATTTCATTCTAAGGAATTCTTCCTTGGATTGCCACCCGCATCACTGTGTGTGTGTGTGTGTGTGTGTGTGTGTGTGTGTGTGTGTGTGTGTGTGTGTGTGTGTGTGTGTGTGTGTGTATGTGTGTGTGTATGTGTGTGTGTATGATTGTATATATATATATTTATATATAATATAAAGAGAAAGGGGAAGAGATAGAGTGATAGATAAATACATTGACATATACACACGTATACGGGTGGTTGTGTGTGTGTGTGTGTTTGTGTGTGTGTGTGTGTGTGTGTGTGTGCGTGCGTGCGTGTGCGTGCGTACGTATATATAATAACTAGCAGTATCGCCGGCGTTGCTCGGGTTTGAAGGGAAATAACTATAAAGCATTTTTAGAGAGTTATAGCCAAAAAATGGGAAAACAATGATGGTAAATTTTTTTAGTTAAAAAGGTCGAGTTGGTCCCCTAGACAGTCTGTGGTTTGTGTTTCTAATTCTATTCTCGACCCATGTCGAATTTATCGATTTTTTTTTCAGAACTGGGGGAACTTTTCAAATTTTTCTCTGCGTTAGTTTTGAATGGACATTGGGTATGTGTGTGTCAAGTTTCATCAGAATCGTTTAAAGCCGTGGTCCGGGTGAGGGACAACCTAACAGACACACAGAACCACACACAGACAAACTGCCGTTTATATATAGAGAGATACATAAGGCGGCGAGCTGGCAGAAACGTTAGCGCGCCGGATGAAATGCTTAGCGTATTTCGTCCTGTCGTTACGTTGTGAGTTCAAATTCCGCGAGGTTGACTTTGCCTTTCATATCCTTTCGGGGTCGATAATTAGTAAGCCCAGTTCCGCACTGGGTCGATGTACATCGACTTAATACCGTGCTGTCCTTGTTTGTCTCCCTCTATGTTTAGCCCCTAGTGGGTAATAAAAGAAATAGGTATTTCGTCTGCCGCTATGTTTCTGAGTTCAAATTCCGCCGAGGTCGACTTTGCCTTTCGTTCTTTCGGGGTCGATAATTAAGTGCAGGTGAAACGAAAGGTGAATGTCATCGACTAGTTCCCCCACCCACCAAATTTCAGCCTTGTGCTTTAGTAGAAAAGATAAGCCTTGTGAGTGGATTGGTAGACGGAAACTGAAAGAAGCCCGTCGTATATATGTACATATATATATTGCGTGCGTGTGTTTGTGTGTGCTGTGTTTTTGCCCCCTAGCATTGCTTGACAACGATGCTGGTGTGTTTATGTCCCCGTTACTTACTTAGCGGTTCGGCAAAAAGAACCGATAGAATAGTACTGGGCTTACAAAAGATAAGTCCCGGGTCGATTTGCTCGATTAAAAGGCGGTGCTCCAGCATGGCCGCAGTCAAATGACTGAAACAAGTAAAAGAGTAAAGAGAGAAACCTATATATCTATATATTGAAATATCATTAAAAAATAAAGAAAGTAAAGGAAATAATATCATTGAGGGAAGAAAATGCCACGGCATTGGTATTCGTTTAACACCAGAATAGAAAAAAGAAATGGTTTTAACGTTTCGGACTAAAATCCTTCATCCGAAAGGAAAGTAAAGAGAGCCGTAACTGCTATCTCGGGAATATGTTTTTTCTATCGTGATCTCTCAATCCTTTCAGGTGGAAAATCCTTGTTTACACACACAAACAGCATACATGCACACACACGAATTTAAAACAAGAAAATCAGGGTAAATGTTTAGATGTTGAATTATCGATATGTCTTGAATATTTTCTCTGTTCCACTTACACATCTTACTTGTAGACTATTTATCAATTGGCATCTTGCTTTGCCTAAAACCCCCGCATCTCGACGAGATTTCTACATAAACAAATTGACAACATGTCCAAGCACAGCGATGATTATGGATACCAACGTATATTTATGATCTGGGTAGATTATACGTTTCGAAGCAGCATAAATGTTTTTTTTTTTTTATCGGTGATTTTGCAAGAAATATTCATACTCATGAGATAGCCTGCCTTTGTAACAGAACGTATTTTTCCCTTTATGGCCGAAACAACTGTATTAGATTATTATGATTGCACTTAGCGAAGCTTTGATGGGAATTTTCCATCAATATACTTTGTATTAAAGCATATTTATGTATTCAACCATAGACATATTCTTTCCTACAGATGATGGTATTGTATATTGTTTAGGAAGAACATTATATCGCAATGAGAGGCAGTAGCTTAATGACACTTCTGGGAAGTTGTTGTTGCAGCCATTTGTTATAATCTTCCTCAGAAACGTGACATAAGGAACATTTTCGGTCACATCTTGGTGGTTTAAGCACTTCATTATCTCTTTTATTCAGCCGATGTTTTGTAGCCGTTTCCTGCTTTTGGATTGCCAGAATATGACCATGACAATATGAGTTAATGTCAGAGCCACACATCCAAAAGAGGCTACACTTACTATCAACATTGGTTTTAAATTTTACCCCAAGGTCAGCAGTTCCGGGGCACGAAGTAAGTCAATTCCATTGATCTCAGTGCTCAAGTGGTACTGATTTTATCAACCCCAGACGGATGAAAAGCAAAGTCGACCTCGCCAGAAATCAGAAGGTAAAAACAGACGAAATGCTGCTAAGCATTTTGATCAGTGTCTTAAAGATTCTGGCGGCTCATTGCTTTATACTTACTATCAATATTAAACACATTGTTTAAGGCAGAAACCTGGCTGAATCGTTATCGCTTAGCGGCATTTCGTCTGTGTTTTACGTTCTGAGTTCAAATTCCGCCGAGGTTGACTTTGCTTTTCATACTTTCGAGGTTGGTAAAATAAGTACCAGTTGCGTACTGGGGTCGATGTAATCGACTTAACCCCTTCTTCGAAATTACTAACCCTGTGCCAAAATTTGAAACCAACATTAACACACGGTAAAGTTGCCTTTTTTGTTTGTAAGGGCAATGTTTCTTTTTCATGTCTTGGTTAAGTTCAGTTTGTCCGGCAGTTCTGGAGCCATATTTGATCGTCATCGAGAAAAGAATACTTATTGAGGCTCACACTCGGCTCTTAACGTTCTTCTCTTTATTTTCGAACACTTTATTTAATGTATAGAATTACATACTCTTTTACTCTTTTACTTGTTTCAGTCATTTGACTGCGGCCATGCTGGAGCACCGCCTTTAGTCGAGCAAATCGACCCCGGGACTTATTCATTGTAAGCACAGTACTTATTCTATCGGTCTCTTTTGCCGAACCGCTAAGTGACGGGAACGTAAAAACACAGCAGCATCGGTTGTCAAGCAATGCTAGGAGGACAACACAGATACACAAATACACACACACCACACACAACACACACACACACACACACACACACCACACACACACACTATATATACATATAACGACAGGCTTCTTTCAGTTCCGTCTACCAAATCCACTCACAAGGCATGGTGGCCGGCCGGGGCTATAGCAGAAGACACTTGCCCAAGATGCCCGCAGTGGGACTGACCCGGAACCATGTCTTGGTAAGCAAGTTACTTACCACACAACCACTCTTGCGCCTACAAACATGTAAGTTTTACATGTATGTAGTAATTATGTATGTATATATGTAAGTAATGCATGTGTGTATGTGTGCTTGCATGTATGTACGTTTATATATACACACGTACGTATGTGTGTGTGTGTGTATGTGTATACATCCAGGGTGGTCCAAAAGTCCATACATTCTTTTCCACTTAATATTTAAGTTTAAATTGTCAAATATTTACCCATGTATCTGTCCGCTGCCAGTGAAGGACTGAGGACAATTGTAGAATTTGTTTATTAATGAGATGAAATGGCAAAAATTCCAACCCAGTTATTGATATCAGACCACCATGTATGTATGTATGTATGTATGTATGTATGTATGTATGTATGTATGTATGTATGTATGTATGTATGTATGTATGTATGTATGTATGTATGTATGTATGTATGCATGCATGCATGCATGTATGTATGTATGTATGTATGTATGTATGTATGTATGTATGTATGTGTGTATGTATGCATGTGTGTATGTATGTGTGTATGTATATATGTATGTAAGTGTTTCTGTATGTATATATGTATACATACATACTATGTACGGACGTACGTACGTACGTACGTATGTATGTATGTATTGTATGTATGTATGTATGTATGTATGTATGTATGTATGTGTGTGTGTGTATGTATGTATGTATGTGTGTGTGTATGTATGTGTGTGTGTTTGTGTATGTGCGTGTGTGTTTGTATATGTGCTTGTGTATGCATAAATGTATATATTTATGCATATATATATATGTATATATGTACGTATGTACGTATATGCATATGTATATATATATATGTATATATATATATATACACACATACATATGTATGTTTGTATATAGTGATGTATATATATATATATATGAATATATGTATATACGTATGCATATGTGTATTTGTGTATGTTGTGCATGTATGTTTGTATGCATACATCTAGGTATGCATGTATATATTTATGTGTATGTATATGTATGTATATATGCATGTATGAATGAATGTAGGTATGCCTTTCTTTTTTTAAGTATTAGAATTCTTCTTATAACGAGGGAGCTGTTTTTCAAGAAACAAAACTCTGGAATTTGGTATTTGGAATACGTCAACGATAAATGTTACATGTTGAACTTAAAGAAAATCTTCAAATTTGTTCTGTTCCACTTACAAACTGTATCTGTTGGGTACGCGGTTCTCAGTTTCCTCTTTGCCTGAAAATTCTAGCATTTCCAGATTGTCTTTTAAGCATTTTGCCAACATAACCAAATGCGCCATTATCGTTATAAGTATGAATTTACAATGAGGGTGGTGGAGGAACCCAAAGCTTCGAAGTTGTTCAGTTTGTGTTTGTTTTTTTGATGAAATATTCACATCTACAGGAGAGCAACTGACCTCTGTGACTACACGCGATGCTTCTTCACGACCTTAGACAACCGCATTAGGTCTGTTGCAATTCGTGGGAGTTCTGATGGGCATGTTCCACCAAATTCCTTAAGTGTGTATTGAACAATAAGATATATTAGCTATTTACATTTGGGCAGTCTTCTTCATCGATGGTATTATTGCTTGAACAACAATATTATGCCATAATGGGAAGTGGTATCTTAGCATTTACGGGCAACTGTTGTCCTCCCTGGTTTTAGGAAGACTAGGTTCTTAACTCTGTTGCTGTAGTAACTCGATATATAACCAAGCAGCCTAGTAATTATAGAGTTTGGTAGCAATATCTGGAGACTTCTAATTAGTTCAGTATTGATGTTTACTCTTTTACCAATTTTTAATATTATGTTAACATCTCTTGAGTAACCCATTTCGGATACTGTCACATTTACTTTCCCCCCATTGCACATCATTATAAGTGGGATCATTATAACTAGAACCCTTATGCCTCCATCTTACGGAGGTTTTGACACGAACATCCTATCACTGTTCTTTTGTATCATGAGTGAGTACACCCACAACATTACTCTAAATTCTGATATTATTTACGAGTGTGTGTGTGTGTGTGTGTGTGTGTGTGTGTGTGTGTGTGTGTGTGTGTGCTGAAGAGTTTCTGGTATTGGGTAAAAGAAAATACAGGAGGATCAGTTAATTATGATTTTATTCAACATATTCCCCTCTCAGATTCACGTATTTATTGCAGTGTTCCTTCATATTTTTCTTAGCCTTGTAAAAGAACTCGGAAGGTTGGGCCTCTAACCAGGCCTTTCGCGATACCCTTAAAGCCAGGGACCATTTCAGTACTCCCTCCTATTTATCCTTAGCACTATCTGTCTTTTCCACCAATCGAAACGTATAATGTTTTGGCCACGACATCACAGCTCATAGATAAATAGTTTCATGATGGCGTGTTTAGACAGTTACTCAAGATGTGGTGACCTCCTCAGCATCAATTTGATGGAGGCTGCATTTGTTGTTGCATCTCGCTGTTTTACCAGCATCCCTAACTCTTTTGTCCATCACGGATATTATTTCCTGTTTTTGGATTTCTAAAGTATAACCTTCAAAATGAAAGCTAATTGTTATCTATGCCACTGTCACTGTGAAAGTTTCAGGCAACATCGCCATCAGTGATTTTCTGGTGACGAGCAAAAGGTCATGTAAGGCTATGTGTGTGTAAGGCTATATGCTTGTACTTCTTTCTATCTATCTATCTATCTATCTATCTATCTATCTATCTATCTATCTATCTATCTATCTATCTATCTATATATCTCTCTCTCTCTCTCTCTCTCTCTATATATATATATATATATATATATTATATAATCATGCTTGGGTTCTGTCATTCTGGGTCATTGTCATACCGGAACATCGATATACTGGGCTATCACCATGCTGGGCCATCGCCTTGTTGGGGTACAATCACACTAGGTAATCGCCTTACTAGGGGACCACCAGGTTGAGGTATCACTGTACTGGTCTTCCGCAATGCTGGGACATCACCATACTGATGGTGGGCCCCGCCATATCTATTTTCTCCCTTATATACATATATTTTCCTTTATCTCAAAGACTGGGAACAAAAAAAAATATCAGGGAGTGAAACCCACCAAGGACCGAAACCACTCCGTCTATGAACTAACATGGACGACACGCCATTGTTGTATTATACCAACCTCTCCACCACTGGGCGTCCGACACACAGACATACTAATACAGGCAGACACGCACGCCCCCCCCACACACACACACGAACACAAACACAGACTCAGAGGCGTGTGTTGTTTGTACAACACGTTAATCAGTTAACTAATATATCTTAATAGAGTTGTAATTAACTGGAAAGGGATTAATCTGTTTGCTATTTTATTCTTTATTTAATTAGTCTGAGAAGGAGTTTTAATGCCATTGACCTTTGCCATCAGGGTTGGTTGATGAGGTCGATGTGGAGTTTGAACTTTTATAGGTCGACACCTAGAGGAAAATTGTGGGTGGAGAGATAATTGTGGGGTGATACAGTTCAATGAAAGATTAAGTGGTGTGTGTAGGTTAGGTTTATGGCAAGAGGGGTAAATCACAATGGGGAGAATTGGCAGGTGTGTTGGAGTGGTCTAAGGAAAGGTGGAGGTGAAGAAGAACAGAAGTGGTTGAAGAGAAAAAGAGATGGATTAATGCTCTTTGAGTTTGCCATTCAATTGGTTGGCCATGTTCTGGGCTCTGTCAGGGGTGTTTGTGCATGTAGCCGTTGCACATATGTGTGCAGTGGCACTGTCCAAGATAAGCGAGACAAAAACCGACGGTCGGGTTTCATGGTGGTTGATGAAAGTGGATGTGGGTAGGGCAGAATGGTCTAGCTGGTTATTTCTGATTCA
>NC_043019.1:25020375-25031804 GCF_006345805.1 Octopus sinensis | reverse complement strand
ATAAACTGAAATTATTCTTGTTAATTCTAGTTGTTTGTGTGCAGTGTGAATATTTCGAGAAAAGATCTAAATCGGCAACGCAAACATTGTGGGTCATATTGGTGTCTCTTTATGTTGATCTAAAAATAAAACCAGTGGAGATTTGTAAAAGAAGTGACAGAGGATCAGTTGCTAAACTAAAGAGAAGCATAGACTGTCTCATTGGAATATTCCTCTCAAAAGATTAAAATATCGGATCAAAGACAGTCAAACTGTTTTCAGTGACAAATGTGAGGATTGTTGATTGTTGCTAGCAAGCAGGGCCGCGTATACTTTCGACAAGTGCTGTGACTTCATTCACGAGAGGGTAACAGAAACAAATACCTCTCTGAAATGAGACCAGACTGTCACACTGTTTCTGGAGAGTCATCTTCCTTCACACGGAACTGAGTTTATTGGTATATCTTCTCATACCTTTCTATTAACCTGCTTGTTTATCTATATTACGTTATCGATCTCATAATAGTCTTGGAGCATTCAGTTTGGACAGCTTGAATAAACGTTTTAGTGTTGGGAAGGAATAACTTTCTACCAAGTCAGGGTTTTCATTCTTGGCGTTAATATTTGTCCGAACTATGATGAACCAATTACAGCACATCATAATTTTACATAATTTTACAAGTGCCGTTCCATTATACAGCTTTTCTCACATCTTTAGTGAAAACTTTCAAAGTTGAATATGTAAAGTTTCAAATTTGATTCTGCAATTTTACTGTTAATGTCGATTCACTCTCCTTTCTTGATTGTATCAAATTATGGTTGCAAACCTTTTCATTCCAGATCTTTGAAAAAATGTTTTAGGACCTTCCTGACAAGTGGTTCCTTTTACAAAAATATTGTTTTCCTCTTCTTCTCGCATACATTTTGTGGATTACAATAAAAAATATGATTAATGCTGGCTGATCGCAATAAAATTCATTTTCCGATTACGAAGTCTATCACTCAGTCTTGACGTCGTGATTTAGAGACATTTGTCTCCCCTTAACAGTTTACAGTGAAGAGCCTCCTTATAATTTGGACAATTTTGTTTACGTAAGATGCGAGTTCTGACCTCACGAATTTATTTAAACCTTAAGATGGAAACAAAATGTTTGATCCGGGTCTCAAGTTGTCGATGTTCTAGACTTGTTATCCATCTGCGCTGCTTTCGTTGGATAATTTCATTATTATGTACATAGTAAATACCCTCTCGGTGGTCTTTCGGTTTCACAACAGCTATATACATGTTATATATTTTCATAGAGTCTCCAACGATATTGTCAATAACATTTGTATAAAAGTGGTTTTATTTTTCACGCTCGTTAGAAGTATGGCTTATAGGATATCAACTTGCCTGACACTGTCCCTGGTTCTTCCATACAAACGTCTTGCTTTAAAGGGATCAAAAAAATCTTCCATCAAAATTCCATGTTAATTCATGCTCCAAACGCCAGTTTAATGATGACAAAGTTATTTTACTTAATTCTCCATAATTTTCAAAATTAATTAAAACAAAGGCTGTGTCTTACAACAGAAATATGGTAACAAGAGTGTTAATGATAGCTTAGAGAGAAAAAAAAATTCAAGGGCTGGATGGTGAGTGTAAAAATATTTTTCAGCTGTATATTTCCTCTACTTATCCCAGACGGATCAGTTTGCTAAGCAGATGACATACAATAGTCGAGTGATGGTGATGATAGCGTAGATAAAGTCGGCGGTTTGTTTAGATACTCGTAGTTTTCTTCTATGTCAAATTTCAACTGGTTTTAAGTGTCTTCAAAAAAATTGAACAACATCCGTTTAGTTAGAATAACAGTTGTCCTTTCATTGCCATTATTCGGCAATGAAATATAACTGAGATGGCAGTTGCTTAGTTATGAAACGGTTTAAATTTCGATAAACATCGTTTCAATAATGCTTCATCGTCTTCATTAAAACTGACGGATATTCATGGAGGTTTTCAATTCACGAAAATAAACGGCCGTTTACAGTTTAAAGCCAAAGTAGTGAGAACACTTAGAGAATACACAGCTAACAATTTTAGCGATATTATTGGTGTGTGTGTGTGTGTGTGTGTTAGTACTACTGTTACTGTGAGTAGTATGCTTAGTGAGAGTGGTTCTGTTAGTCTCAGTGATATTGTTTGTGTCGGCGATATTGGTTTGTTATTATCATTGTCCGCCATTATCGCAAGAAGGTTTCCCTCATGTTGATAAGAATATTTTAAAATCCTGTTTGAACAAAGTTCAGTTTTTGACTTAAAGTTTTACTCATAAGAAAATACATCCGGCTACGCATCTTGTCTGAGTTAGGTTATCATAATAATATGGCCGTATCTTCAAACACACATTTTAAACGTTTTGTAACTCACGGAACCAATTTGTCAGACTGCCTGTTTGACTGTATCTATCCAAACGTATGTATGTATGTTTGTATGTATGTGTAAGTGTATATATGTATGTGCGCGCGTATGTATGTATGCATGTATACATGTTTATATGTGTCCGCATGTGTGTATATGTATGTATGTATGTATGTATGTATGTATGTATGTATGTATGTATGTATGTATGTATGTATGTATGCATGTATGTATGTATGTGTGTGTGTGTGTGCGTGCGTGTATGCGTATGTGTGTGTGTGTGTATGTGTGTACTGGATGTCTGTGAAAAGACTTTATCGACTTTATCGACGTCTGTATCACGGGTTCGATACAGGTGCTCATGGCTGTAGTCTGTGTTTCTTCAGAATCAACACTATTCTCGAGGAATCGGCCTCGACATATCTGAGAAAGTTACTTTCGCTAGACTTGCAACCTCTCCAGAGATAGCTTTGTTTCACATTCACTAAATAAACAACAAAATCACATACCACAGTTTTATTAATTTTATTCATACACACTCTTGTTATTTTGTTGTTTATAATGTTGAATCAATAAAAGATCTTATAAATTGTTCGATTGTAAATCTTTTTCAAGAAGCATCAGCCTTTTATATTTGTAAATAGGATCCCATTTTGAGCCCGTATCAAAGAGTAGGGGATTTCTAGCATGGAATAATATGATTTCAAAATATTTATCACCTTTCTCAATGAACAGATTAGTGATAAAGGCATAGGGATTATATTCTTAGCTAGAAAGACCCTACTCTTTGATAAGGGGTCATCCTGGGTTAAAAACCAAGACTCAAAAGCTACTCACAATGTGAGCCTGGGGAGCCTTCATTAGTGTAGACATCTTCTATTTTATTAAATTATTCATCTTATCTGCTTTGCGATGAAGATGTCCTACTAATTTTCATCTGTATTGGGCGATGTCACGGTCTTTTCCAACCGTAAAAATTGGAAACACATTAGGTAGGTTAAGATAAAGATATTATGAAGAGGTTCATATTCTCCGTCCCGAAAATTGCTAGGCACGTTCTTGAACGTTACTGTAGTCTTTAGTAATGGTTCCTTGAAGCCTTTTAGGAAACTCACATCTACGTAGGACCCACTCGTCACAATTAGAGTTACAAAACCCCAGGAAAGGGGCTGGGAGAAGAATCTCCATATTGCTACTCAACAAATATACTTTCGATGGGGCCCTTCACAACAAGGATGCTTCAAGATCCCCAATGACTCCAGACAGAGACCCTGTCTGAAGAATGAGTTACAGGGAGGTAATTTAGTTTGTACCCACTTCCCATTCACGAAGGTGTGTGGATTTGTGCTTAGGGTATTCGTCGCACGATCGTTAAGGTCTGGAGTTCGATACCTGGCGGTGCGTTGCGTTCTTGAGCAAGACACTTTATTTCACATTGCTCCAATGCATTCAGCTTGACACATTCTGCATCACGCTGAATTTCCCTGAGAACTGTGTCACACTGAATTTCATGTCTGTGGAGTGCTCAACCACTTGCATGCTAATCTCACAAGCCAGCTGTTCGGTTGATAGGATCAACTGGAACACTCGTCGTCGTAACCGACGGAGTACCAATTTCGTTTCCTCTTTCAGTGTTATGTCCAATATAGGTAAGATCTTTCTAAATTCAGTAAATGGACATTTTACAGAACACAATTATGAAGCATTGTTTAATAGACACAAAGTTAAAATCGCTTATAGTTCCACCGATACAATCTCCTCCCTAATAAAATCTTTGCTCAACTAACTTTTGATTTAACACAAGTTTCATATTTGAACATTTTACATATTTTAAGTATTTA
Organism: Octopus sinensis; assembly: GCF_006345805.1. NCBI lineage: Eukaryota > Metazoa > Mollusca > Cephalopoda > Octopoda > Octopodidae > Octopus > Octopus sinensis. The sequence goes on along the minus strand of NC_043019.1, from coordinate 25,027,583 downwards.
CTCTGGTAAATTTATATCTAACATACACACACACACACACACACACACACACACGCACACACGCACGCACACACGCACGCACACACACACCACACGCACGCACACTCACACACTCACACACACGCACACACACACACACACACAGACACACATAGACACACGCACACACGCACGCACACACGCACGCACACACACACACACACACGCACGCACATTCACACACACACACACGCACACACACACACACACAGACACACACAGACACACACACACACACACACACACATATATCAGAAATTCTTCATGTAAACTCTACTATATATGAATGTGTATGCATGTGTGTGTGTTTGTGAGTGTGCGTGTTTGTGCGGTGTATGTATGTGTGGGTGTTTGTGTGCGTGTGTGTGTGTGTGCGGTGTGCGCGTGCGTTGCAGCAATTGACTGGTTATTGAAACAACAGTTCGATCATTTAAATGTAGCTGAGGCGTACCGCGTCTTTGTCAAGACCTCCAACTACGTGATTTCGGTATTTCCGGAAAAATAGGAGAGTAGCCGCATGACTTCTTAAGAGGCAGAAGTTAGACAGCCGAGAGTGGAGTCCCTCTCGGAACTTTACTAACGGAGTCCCTCTCGCAACTTTATTAGGGAATCCCTCTCCGAACTTACTAGGCGGTGCTCCAGCATAGCCGCAGTAAAATGACTGACACAAATAAAATATAAAAAGGAATATATATTTATAGAAATACATATCTTTCCCGTCTTCTCTCTAGGGAAAAGAGCCTCAGTTCTTTGAGCTTTTCTATCATATATATATATGCATACATAGACATATAATACTCATACATACATACAGCATATATATATATATATACAAAATGAGAAAATGGAGAAAAAAATATATCTAAATCATTCATCAAAATATCAATAATACCGAATCATATACTTTATTAAAACACTACACAAGAGCATTAAGATTAGACCCCCTATCTCATTTATATATATATATTATTAGATATTATATATATTATATATATATATATAATATATACACATACATATACATACTATACATACATACACAGACACACAGAGACACACACACACACACACACCACACACGCACGCACATCACACACACACACACGCACACAACACACACACAGACACACAACGACACACACACACACACACACAACAATATATCAGAAATTCTTCATGTAAACTCTACTATATATGAATGTGTATGCATGTGTGTGTGTTTGTGTGTGTGCATGTTTGTGCGTGTATATATGTGTGTGCGTGTGTGTGTGTGCGTGTGTGCGCGTGCGTTGCAGCATTTGACTGGTTATTGAAACAACAGTTCGATCATTTAAATGTAGCTGAGGCGTACCGCGTCTTTGTCAAGACCTTCCACTACGTGATTTCGGTATTTCCGGAAAAAATAGGAGAGTAGCCGCATGACTTCTTAAGAGGCAGAAGTTAGACAGCCGAGAGTGGAGTCCCTCTCGGAACTTTACTAACGGAGTCCCTCTCGCAACTTTATTAGGGGAATCCCTCTCCGAACTTTACTAGGCGGTGCTCCAGCATAGCCGCAGTAAAATGACTGACACAAATAAAAGAATAAAAGAATATATATTTATAGAACTACATATCTTTCCCGTCTTCTCTCTAGGGAAAAGAGCCTCAGTTCTTTGAGCTTTTCTCATATATATATATGCATACATACATATACATACTCATACATACATACATGCATATATATATATATATACAAAATGAGAAAATGGAGAAATATATCTAAATCATTCATCAACTATCAGATAATACCGAATCATATACTTTATTAAAACACTACACAAGAGCATTAAGATTAGACCCCCTATCTCATTTATATATATATATATATAATATATATATATATATATATATATATATATAATATATATACACATACATATACATACTCATACATACATACACAGACACACAGAGACACACACACACACACACACACACATACATATATATATATATATATATATATATATACGATATATATATACTTTTGCTAAAGCTGGAAAATTATCACAAAAGCTGCTACTCAGAGTTTCACGTTCCCGTTCGTCGGACAGCTGTGACGAACGGGAACGTGAAACTCTGAGTAACAGTTTTTGTTACAATTTTGCAGCTTAATAAAAGTATATTACCTTACCTTTGGTGTTCGAGTACTATTCTTTCCACCTTTTTGCACTTATGTGCTCACCTATTTATGTATACATACATACATACATTACAGACATACATACATACATACATACATACATACAACATACGTACGTACATACATACATGCATGCATACATATATATATATATATATATATATATATATATATATATATATATATATATGATTTATGTATATATATATATATGTATATACGCACACACACAGACGCACGCACATGCACACACATACACACCACCACACACCACACACACACACACACACACACATACATACACACACATATATATATATATATATATCTTGTTCAAATTTACAGAAAACAAAAGACAAGGACAGGTGAAGGAACAACAAGCATGTGTATTAGTTCGATGCGAAGGAAGAACGGAAAAGTCTTTGACGTTTCGGGCCAACGCCCTTCAACAGAAAAGGATGAGAGGCACAAAAATGGAGAAAAAAAGAAAAAAAAACGGGGCGAGAAAAACGATGTGTCGGGATTAACGGTTTACCATGATGAAATATATAGAACCCTTTTAAACATAAACATAACGATAACTCTATTCAACATAAACATAACATCGTAAGAAATTTGAAAAGCTAAACGCGAAACCGGTCTTTCTTCTAAACTATGTCATTGTAAGGAAAAAAAAAATTTAATATTCTTCAGACATATTGACGCAAATATATATATTTTTTAACCTTTAAGCCTTCTGTAGTTTTTTCACTTTTTACTATTTTCTATATATATATATATATATATATATATATATTTATATGCATATATACATAAGTATATGTACATACCTACATCTACACCACACACACACACACACACACACACACACCACACATATACATATATATTATATATATATAAGCATATGTGGGCAGAGGACGTCATGAAACGTGTACAACAAAAATATACGAAGCACGAGTACATGGAACATGAACTAATCTTTCGAATAACGAAAGACAGAAATGGAAAACAAAGCAAACAACATAAAGATCGACATTCGTCAGTTGTTGGCTGTTTTTCTAGTCTCGTATTTCGAGCATTTAACAACAATATACGCTTTCGAAGAAACAGTTGCTCCCGCAAAGCAAATTAAATAAAATTTGGGATTTTTGCGGAGGGTCAAAATAGATAGCACAAACAGGACAGTGAAAACAAACAGGAAGGGCTGCTAAGCCTAAACGAGTTTGTGGTGGCGAACGTGTAAATGAAGCGTGGACATATATATATATATATATATAATATATATATATATACATAAGGGGTCAAATATAATTAATTTAATAAAATTAATAAATTTCACTTAGTAGTAGTATATACATATATATATATATATACCGGAGTAAACATATAAATGTGAAACAAGATGGAAACTCGGGAACGTGAAACTCCGAGTAACAGGTTTTGTTGAATTTCTCCTGCTTTTAAATAAAGTATATATATATATATATATATATAAGATCCTGAAAATTGTAGCAGCTAGCTTTGAAATTGAAAGCTATACAATTGAAGTGGATGCCACGACATAGTACCAAAGAACTGTCTCTTCATCTCGAATAAGGCCCCAGTAGGTTTCAAGAGCCACAACTTCTCAACGCTCTGCCAAACAACAGCAAAGACCTGTGAGATGTGGATATGGATGTGTTTCAAAGTGGTGAATTCTTATCTGACATTCCAGATGAACGTGTACCACTGCGGCGAGAAGCACGGAGAAAGGCAGCTCTCTCCAACTCGCTAATTTAGAAGAAACAATTTCGGTAAGAAAACCTGGGAGTGAGTGTGATATAAAAACCAATTACACTGAAGGCAGTGCTCCAGCAGGAACCAGTAAAAGCAAATGTAGTACACACACACTCACACACACACGCACGCACACACACACACACAAACACACACACGTATATGTATTTATATATATGTATATATAATTATATGTGCGTGTATGTAAATATATCTATCTATCTATCTATCTATCTATCTATCTATCTATCTATCTATCTATCAATCTATATATATATATATATATATATATATTATATATATATATATATCTATATATATATATATTATATCTACATATCTATATATGTATGCATGTTTATATGAGTATGTATATGTATGCATGTACATATATATGCACGCGCATACACATACACACATGCGCATATATATATATATATATATCTATATATATAAGCATAGGTATTCTTATATACGTACATGCCTCTGAATGTACACCTTGTTCGTGGATTCACACACCCGCGCACCCATTTCCGTGGCTGATCTGATCTATTAATCACACTCCCAGTTATTAATCAGATTACACATATGACGGAAGAGCAGCATCTTGCCTTCTACTACTACTACTACTACTACTACTACTACTAATGACTTAAATCCCTTATGATCTGCTATCGATTCATATATACACAAGATCGGATTCAGGTTATAGAATAAAGAAGAAAGAAGGAGCATATTTAATAATATTTGTCGATGTGGATGTGGGTCTGCTGAACTCTCGGGTGGAGTGTGATGGTGGGGTGGTGACAAGACAAGAGTACGTTCTGGGTGGATCTCGCATTGCTGTAGTCGTCGTTGTTGTTGCTGTTGTTGTTGCTGTTGCAGTTGTTTTTATCCGAAAAGTAACAAAACCATGTTTTTCGGATCATCTAGAAATTTAGACCTACACGTAGTCACACACATCATCACCACTGTCATGAGATGCACACACACACACATATACACATATGCACGCGTACACACTTACATATGCATTCACATACGCACACGCACGCACGCACACACACACACGCACATGCACGGAAACACGCGCGCACACATACACGCACACAAAGGCACGCACTCACACACACATGCATACGCACACACACGCGCATACATGCATGCAAACGCACACACATGCCTGCACACACACTCACACACATACGCACACACACACACATACGCGCACACATGCACGCACACACACGCACACACGCGTGCGAACACACACACACACACATGCACGCACACATAAACATTCGTGCGCGTGCACACACATGTCCGCGCACATACACACATGCACACATACACATACATACACGCACAAATACACGCACACGCACGCACACACATGTGCACGACGCGCACGCTAGCGCATACGCATATTTTATTGAAACCAAAAGTTGCGATCTACAAACTTCCTTCGCCATTTTCACAGTTCTTCGGAGAGAGAAATAATCCCAAAAAGAAACCAACTTCTACGGGTATCTCACGGTATGCAGACATGTTTCGCTATTTTCAGACATCTTCCGAGATACTCGTAGCTGTTAAGTGTCATCGTATTTGTACTCAGTGGAGGCGCAATGGCCCAGTGGTTAGGGCAGCGGACTCGCGGTCGTAGGATCGCGGTTTCGATTCCCAGACCGGGCGTTGTGAGTGTTTATTGAGCGAAAACACCTAAAGCTACACGAGGCTCCGGCAGGGGATGGTGGTAATCCCTGCTGTACTCTTTCACCACAACTTTCTCTCACTCTTACTTCCTGTTTCTGTTGTACCTGTATTTCAAAGGGCCGGCCTTGTCACTCTCTGTGTCACGCTGAATATCCCCGAGAACTGCGTTAAGGGTACACGTGTCTGTGGAGTGCTCAGCCACTTACACGTTAATTTCAAGAGCAGGCTGTTCCGTTGATTCGGATCAACCGGAAACCTCGTCGTCGTAACCGACGGAGTGCTTCCAGCCATTTGTACTCAACAAGAACAAAAGAAAAAGACAATGGATGGACGGATTCACAAGAGTGATAAGATAAGAGAAAGGAGAAGAGGTGATGTGGTAGATGGGAATAGAAAGAGAGGGAAAAAGGGAAGAGTAAGAGAGAAAGCTGAAGGAGAAGGAAGAAAAAGAGAATTATAGTGAAGCAAGATTAGTAAAGTGTATTGTGTGAAAAAGGTTTGTTCTGATTGTTTTTAAGGGTAGGTGGTTCTTTTACTTGTTTCAGTCATTTGACTGCGGCCATGCTGGAGCACCGCCATTAGTCGAGCAAATCGACCCCGGGACTTATTCTTTGTAAGCCCAGTACTTATTCTATCGGTCTCTTTTGCCGAACCGCTAGTAACGGGGACGTAAACACACCAGCATCGGTTGTCAAGCAATGCTAGAGGGACAAACACAGACACACAAACATATACACACACATACATATATATATATATATATACATATATACGACAGGCTTCTTTCAGTTTCCGTCTACCAAATCCACTCACAAGGCTTTGGTCGGCCCGAGGCTATAGCAGAAGACATTTGCCCAAGATGCCACGCAGTGGGACTGAACCCGGAACCATGTGGTTGGTTAGCAAGCTACTTACCACACAGCCACTCCTGCGCCTGGTTGTTAATGAAATTTCGATAAATCAAAATAGCTGTTATGTAACTAAGAGGGCTCATCTCATAACAGACTACTGGACGTTATTGAGAGAGTACATTGATATATGAAAAATTAATTCTCCTGAAAATAAATCCTCTCCAAAAAGAGGTTTATGCTAATGGTTAAATATCAACGAACTTCTGAATTAATATTCTACTTCGATCCGAGAAACGATATTTATCACCACAGTAGAACTCTTGAACTTAAAATTAAAATATACAAGATTAAGCTTGCTATTATTTGATAACATATAAAGGCGGCAAGCTGGCAGAACCGTTAGCACGCCCGGCAAAACGCTTAGCGGTATTTCATCCATTCTGAGTTCAAATGCCACTGAGGTTGACTTTGCATTTCATTTTTTCGGGATCGGTATAATAAGTAACAGTTGTGTACTGTGGTCGATGTAATCGACTCCACCCCTCCCCCAAATTCCAGGCCTTGTGCCTATAGTAGAAAGGATTATTTAAAAAAATATAAAACTTTTTGGGTTAAGAATTCATTAGTATGATAAAATAGGATAC
>NC_043019.1:25010375-25017875 GCF_006345805.1 Octopus sinensis | reverse complement strand
AGTGAACTCGCGAAACTTGTTTGTATTCTGTCCTGCTATAATTTCAGCCAAGATTCTTGTAGTTGAACTTGCAAGTTTAACTGTTTGTCTGTTAAGTAACTTACTATATTTACTTGCTGGTGGGAAATACTTTTCCAGAGTCAGGAATAATTTTCTTGGTATGCTGGTGCCTAGTTGTGCCTCGTATGGCGCATTATACCATGTAATCTGTCACAAGCGGGTTCTCATTTTCTAGGATTATTATACTTACTATTTCTTAATATATTTCCATGTATAATTTAATTTACACTGTATTAAAGTAAGAACTACCAATAGTTTCTTGCGTTCAGGACACGTGATTAGACAGGTTTTTATGACGTGCCTTGTGTCTCTGAGCAATCTTCGGGCTTTGGCACATGGCTTGTTGTATTTGAAAATCAAGACGCTGGTACATGAGAAACCACGAGAAAAAGGGAGAAGGTTTTTTGCAAAAAGTGCAATGAGAAGACAAAAGGTGAATAAAAGAGGAAAATAAATAAATAATATATTATAAGTAAATTTATTAATCCAATTTACATCGAATATTTTTTTTATCGATTACAAATAAGTAACGATTACAAAAAATGCTTTCAGAAATTTTATAAAAAAATCGAATTAAGCCCTTTGGCAGCTTGCTTGATTTGGGCAAGTTGGTAGGAGGTCAAAAAATAAAAAAAATAAATAGGTCAATAATCATATATAAAAAAAGAAACATTCTTTGCATGCAAGCAAAGTGGGCAAAAACATATATAAAAAGTAAAGCTTTTTAAGTTTGGAAATATAAAATATTACAACAAATGTTATAAATACTGTAGGTCTGTAAAATAAAGTTTATAAATGAGTTTGGTTCAGCAGAAGGTGGGTTTTTAATGATGTTTCGAAATTTGACAGCAAAAAAAAAAATGTTTTTTAGCTTTCGTGGTAAAATATTATTCCATATGTTAATACTGTTATAAATAAAGCTTTTTTTTGACAAATTGATACTCGACAAAAAGGCGTTTCAAAAGAAAGGAAAGAAATAGAATTAGAGTTACGTTCCCTTTGATTATGGAAGTCATAACCTAATTGTTGTAGAATAATTCAATGGAGAGGAGTCCAAAATCTCTGAGACAACTGTTGAATCCGCAGATTGTAGTGTCCTCCATTTCCTTAAAACAAATTTATGCATATGCTTGCATTTGCTGAAAATTAAGTAGTGTGATGGAATTCTGTTGCACAACTTAATTCTACATCTGAAATTCTACTTGACACTCTTTCATTACTTTCTTCAATTAGCTGCATGACTCCCTCAAAAAAAACCCCCAAAAAACCTGAATTTCTTCGTCTATTCGCATTTTAACATTACCGAAAAACTGTTGAAATACAAATACTTTTTTGCAACACACGAGATGCTACAATGGAAACTTTGTATAAAAAAGCAACTTTATCGTTCATTTCTTTGACAATAATTTCTGGCATTGTTTCATATTTGGCTTCGTTTGTATTATTTTAGAGTATAATTGATATTTCGATTTCTGTTTGGTCACATAGAAATTTTACTTTGAAATACTCCAAAAGGACTTTTGAATTATTATTTACACTCGTATTTTAGCAAATAGTCACTATAACAAATGGTCATTGTATTCATTTATTATTAAGAAATAATTCGTTTTAGCATGACAAAACCAACAAACATTTAATAAAAAGCAACACTAGCTTTTGCATGGAACTATATCACTATGTTTCTTGCGTTAGTTAAATATGAAATAATGATTCGTTTTAGAATTTGCCATGAAATGCATATGGGGTATTGGAGTATTTTCACAGTGCTTATTCACAACCTGGATCCTTGAAATGGAGCTGCAGCAAAATAGGATAAACATTTTGAGAAAAATTCCAATAAGTGATTCCAGGCAGGTTCAAGATTAAAAGAGAACGTTTAGCAACTTCAGTGAATGATAACATTTCGAAGAAAACTTTTAGCAATTTCTATGAGAAATAATTTTTTAAAGCAAGAATTGATTGAATATCAGATTTCAGCATTGGCATAAAATGAAATTCCTGAGATTGTACAAGATGAAAGAATTACTCTTCCAAATTGTTGGAGTTGTGAAGCATGCTGGGGGGGGGGGGGGGGGTAGTGGAGATGGGGGTGATTAAGAAAAAGCATTAACGGTTACTTGTTATCAACAAGACACCTGGCTTTGATCGCTGTGCAATATTCAAGTCCATAGATATTAAGAGAATCCATGTTTCAAAGGAATGGAGAAGCTGCAATATTCAAACATTAACAACAAATAAAGTTGCCCAGCAGGCATTTCTAAAGCGGGAAAGAATGAACGACAATTTCTTTTTCATCAAAATCCACAAAGTACGTGTGTAATACAGCTAAAGAAACACGTGGAGAATAGAATTACGAGAAAGGCATAAAATTCACGATAAGAAACTGAGATGGCAAAGGAAAGAAAACTCTACTCAACGTTCAATCTCGAAAAAGTCTTTTATTGATGTCAACTCGTCATGTACAATTGAGATAGACGTTGATCTGTCATTGTTCAGCTGAAACAGGTTTTCCTGAACCATTGACAAATGAAAACTATTCCTGTTACTAGATTTTGGGGATCTTTGAACAGAATGTTTCATTGAAAATGTTTGACCTTCCAGACCTGATTCTGTAGCTTTACATCGGTCGAAAGTTTTCCGAATGCTAACGTGGTTAGAATGGTTCCAATGTATTTCCTGTTTCTACTATTCTTTGCTCGTCTATATTTCATTCACCTTTTTTCTCTTTTATCTTTGTATCCCTGGAGATTACATCAGGGCAGGAGAGTGTGCGCCCTCTGGTATTGCGAGTAGATGGCTCCTAAAACTGACACAATCGAGTGAATGAAATCATCATCATCATTGTTCGACCGTGGTCGAGACAATGGAATTTACCATGCTACGCCAGACTTCACTGTCCATCATAGCATTACGGAGGTCCTGTTGCTGGATGCCTGTATCCCTGATGTAATCTCCAGGGATACAGGCATCCAGCAACAGGACCTCCGTAATGCCATGATGGACCGTGAAGTCTGGCGTAGCATGGTAAATTCCATTGTCTCGACCACGGTCGAACAATGATGATGATGATTTCATTCACTCGATTGTGTCAGTTTTAGGACCACAATGAATATCCTCTCATCTTTTAATAATAACAGTTTTCTAATATACGCACGCACGCGCGTGCACACACACACACACACACACACACACACACACATACTCACACACACGACTGTTATTATCTAAATTTTCATAACAATATGCCATTTATAAACATGCAACGCAAAAACTATTCGCTTTATCTTGAAGATAATGATATCGAAATATTTCCCATGGTTTGTCATAAATACTTGTAGCCTCGCCTGGAAGTTTGGAATTCTAAATCACACCACTTCTTGAATTTATCTATGAATCGGGACCTTCCGTTCATCTAGCGCCCGCGGGTCACTTTGAGATAACCTCAAATAACTAATCACAAACCAAAAGGCCTGGCTATAGCGTAGGTCATCACATTTTAGCATGCTGATAAGCATTTCTTTAATAACATTCTGGGAAGTTGTTACTCGATGGGAAGTCCATCCATCATGTTGAGACAGTAGATGTTATGTATTAATCGCATATCTTTGCCATTTTGGAAAAGTAAGTTTCAAAACATGAACACATAGCGACTAAAATTAAGTTTCTGCATTTCCACGCTCATATAGCAATCATAATTCATAGTTACCGCATGTACACCCTCTGTGTCGAAGACAGGTTGATCGTATCAGTTTTTTTTAAAATACAACACAGCACTGTTATAAAGGATTAGGAAACTGTCGTGGATTACTGTCCGTCAATACTAGAAATTTTAAATATCTACACAAAAAAAAAACATGAAAATGTGCTCCACCGTACATAAGAACTATGTCACCTATAGTTTGTTTTCTGCAAATGTTTTTCACTTTTCCAATCCTTTTGAGATATTATATCTCTTTACTCTTTACTCTTTTACTTGTTTCAGTCATTTGCTGGAGCACCGCCTGTAGTCGAGCAAATCGACCCCAGGACTTATTCTTTGGAAGCCTAGTACTCTTATTCTATCGGTCTCTTTTGCCGAACCGCTAAGTTACGGGGACGTAAACACACCAGCATCGGTTGTCAAGCGTTGTTGGGAGGACAAACGCAGACACACAAACACACACACACAGATATATATATATATATATATATATATATATATATAATATATATATATTATATATATATATACGACGGGCTTCTTTCAGTTTCCGTCTACCAAATCCACTCACAAGGCTCTGGAAGGCCCGAGGCTATAGTAGAAGACATTTGCCCAAGGTGCCACGCAGTGGGACTGAACCCGGGACCATGTGGTTGGTAAGCAAGCTACTTACCATACAGCCACTCCTGCGTCTATTGTATCATTCTAATTTTATAAAGATGTATATTTGAATCAATATATTTGTCAATATGTTGTATACTAATCGCAGTTGGCACCACATCCATTGTATGCTTTCGCTATGAAGAAACAGCAATGTAGCTGGCTTACTATAAATCATGACAAGTTGAGTTTCACAAAACGAGAAGCAACACGGTACTGTTAAAGTATGTGAGACATTCATGAAGTTTAACATGTAATAAGATCTATATATGCAATGACATTCAAGCCTGCATCCATGTATGTGTATGTATGCGTGTATACATGCGTGTTTGTATGCATATATGTATATATGCATATATTCGCCATGTTGGATCGCTGAACTCTACACGTTTTTTTTTCATTCTCTCTCTGTTTATTTTCTCTTATTCCTTTCTGATGAAGAGCGTAGGCTTGAAACGTAAAACACTTTTCCATTGTTTCCGAGCGTCAAACTAATACACTTGCTTGTCGTTCATACACTTGTCTTCGTCTTTTATTTTCTTTCAGTTTCAACTATGTGCACATACATAAATGGATACATGCATATATGTGTACTGCCATCCGCACACATACATGCATGCATACATGTATTCACTGATGCATGTATACATAGATGTAGACTCTGTTTGATGTCTAAATTCCAGTGAGTATTGCTTTAGGGTCAGAAACCAGCTTTTTTTCTCCGTTCTTGAGAATTTCGTAAAATAAAATTAAGAACTAATATACATAATTGATAGTTCGTCTGCCAGGTTTGACAATGACCTAACAGCTGCCAGAAAAAGAATAATAAAAGAAGCAAACTAAATGACGTCTAAAGCCATGGATCTGTTTAACAGGGGACGAAAGCATTACTGGAAACCGTAGGGTCACATACATACATACATACATACATACATACATACATACATACATACATACATACATACATGTGACCGCGTGTGTACCGTTGGCGATTTTTTTTCCTCCGTCTTCCCTTCTCTGGATCTTTCCTTTTCCTATGTTTCTGACGAAGAGCTCCACTCGAAACGTTAAACCCTCCTTCTTTCCTTCCTTCCTGAGCGTCCAATAATACTATATTTGTTCCACGTCCTCGCGTTGGTGTGTTTCCTCTTTGTGTTTTCATGTTTGGATTAACTTTACATACATACATACATTCATGCATACATACATACATACATACATACATACATACATACATGCATACATACATACATACATACATACATAAATGATGGCTATCAGTTTGTTAATCGAGTATGGCTGACTGAATAAAATGTATCACAGCATTACATGTGAGAACGACAATGATGACCCTTGAATCTTGCCAGCAACTTCTTGAATTTTGTTGCAGATTGGACATTCATACAAATTCTGCTGAATTCTTGGTTGTTCTGAAATCATTCTGATGATTTTTCCCTACGCATTCTTATGCGCTTCGACAATCCTGAGCGATACGTACACATACATACACACATACATACTTATACCCATGGACATACGTACGAACATACATATATGCATACAAGCACGCATGCATACACGCATACATACACACAAACCTTCAGCTTCTACACGCATATTATAAATTCACATTTATACCAATAAATTGTTGCACACGGCTTTGTGAGTAAATCCCTAAGCGACAATCTGGAAAAGTTAAGGGTTTTCAAAGAAATGTCCCTGCTGACACGCATATTACAAATACAACCTGTAAGCGAAACAATAAAAATATGTAAGATATTTTTCAAATTTAAAATGTGATATTTTTCTCATCTATATTCCAACAATGGCGTTTAGTATTTTTGTAAGAAACTAAGTCGTTCGTTACTGGAAAAATTCAAATAATTAAAAACAGAAGAGAACACACACACACACGCACACACACACACACACACACACACACACACACACACAGACACAGACACAGACACACACACACACACACACACACACACACACACACACACACACACACACACACACACACACACACTCACTCTCTCTCTCTAAGCTAATTTTTCGACAGAAAAAGAACAACAGTCGCGAATTAAGTTTGTTGCCCTATTTCTGTTGCTGTTTAAGCAGTGAAATATGAAAAGGTGTGAGATAATATGGTAAATATTTTGAAAGAGTTAAGAATAAAAAAAAACTCTAAATAAGAAAATCTGCAAGGTTTCTATAAAATTTTAGAGTGCAAAGGATGTAACTGGGGGTTACTATCAGATTGGGGCGGGGGTTAATTAAGTTGAAAGCTTTTAAAAATAAAGCGAATGTTTGAATTAAGTTTGAAAAAATTATGATAGTAATCTGAGGGATGGATATTTAATATATATTTTGAAAGGAAGACCTTAGATTTTCCCTGTAATCTTTTCTCCTCTAGAATCAACATATATAACTCGTATCGCGCTTTCCCAGCCGAGGTTCCGAAGGCTTACATTAGCGAAATAAGCTACTCAAGAAATATTTACTGTAATAAACCTGGATAAGATTTAGGCAAAATCTCCACAAAGGGGAAATATACCATTAGAAATGTCCGAGGAAATTCATGCCCACCCAATAGCAGAGTAAATGGAAGAATGTCAGAATGGTTAAACAAGTTAATATCAAATATTAGCTTGTTTAATGCTGAAACAAGTGAATATGCACTGAACTTATGATTACACAACACCGATCAAGATGAGCTGAACACGTTGTGAAAATGGCGGATCATTCATTAAATTGGATGAAAGGAAAAGATACGAAGGTCGAGAAAGGAAACAGTTCAAAGGTATACATCAAAGGCAATTTGGAAAACAGCATCATTGTGTATGAATGGAAGTCGTTGGCGAACAATTGATACAAATAAAGATGGATCATCTATGATGGATTCTCAAACGGTACCAACCGAACAATACGAAGATGAACGTGAGAATAGACTGCAGAGTGGCCAACAAAGCGCCATTTTCTCCAACGAAACAAGAAATCTGATGGTCAATCAACCTCAAAGATGAGAAAGTTCTGATAATGGTTTATGTATGTAGATATACTAGCAGATGTGCCGG
>NC_043019.1:25002875-25005375 GCF_006345805.1 Octopus sinensis | reverse complement strand
CCAACAGCTTTTATAGCCTTTCTAAAGATCGGTTTTCAAAATATCTTCTCTCTCTGAATGGTAATTTTTATGTGGGAAACAAGTAGTACCATAAGGTCTCTGCATAGTCTCCACAAAAGTATAAAGGTGATTCCGTACAACCTATTGCAAATTGAAAAAAAAATCTGACCTGTTTGAAGCCAATAGAGTCTTTGCTTGTAAACTTTGTTCAATGTCTGATATGTTTTATACATTAATAAATCTGGATGAGATAAGCGGGGATTAAACTTTCATAGTTTATCTCTTGATTCTCTTCTCAATACTTTCATTATACTTTTACCGAATGTTTTAACATGTGAACGATTTAGAATAAAATCTATGCTTATTTCTTACTGTGCTCCATCCTTTTGCTAAATAAATTTGCTTTCCTGTTCCCCTGACTATCTGTGTATCCAGGTATACTTTCTACTAAATCTTTATCTATTATAAGAGGAATTTTCTCAGTTTTTTGTTTTAATTCGACGTTTTTGATTGAAATAATTCCATGTTCAATAAACTAACGGCAAACAGAAAAAAACCTTTTTACCATGGTGTTTCTTTAGTAGAATTTTAAAATGTTATTCCTCCCCACCACTATGAAATCATAATGCACCCTGAAGTTTATATAGTCGTATTATTATTTTAAAAGGCCAAAGTAGCCCTCTACCCTTGTCTATAGTCTGAGTGTGATCCATCTATGTCACTGAACCAGTTGTTAAAACAGTTTGACTGTTGGTATGGCATTCACTTTTTCCGTTCTGTAATCTTTTTAATCGTTAATTTTAACGATTCTAATTGCTCCATCCCTGTAAGTGGCCATATATCATATTACTTTCTTTTCCGTTTAAGCTAAGCAATTTACAATTTACGTTTTCGAGATTATTCTATTAGAGGCGGTTAATTCTGTTTGTGGAAAAAAGAAATTATAACACATAGAAAGTAGCATATTTTAAAAATCACCATTAACCTGTTTAAAATTTGCATCATTCTTTCTTCAATGAACTAAGCGAGAAGTGCTTATCTTTCGTTTTCTTTTCTACCCTAGGCACAAGGCCTGAAAATTGGGGGAAGGGGGATAGTCGATTTTATCGACCCCCAGTGCGTAACTGGTACTTATTTCATCGACCCCGAAAGGATGAAAGGCAAAGTCGACCTCGGCGGAATTTGAACTCAGAGCGTAGCGACGGGTGAAATACCGCTAAGTACTTCGTCCAACGTGCTAACGATTCTGCCAGCTTGCCGCCTTAAGCGTTTCTCTTTGGTTTTTTGTTAACAAGTTACCTTTCTACTAAGCATTTAGACATACTATTAAATGAAAAACACAATAAATTGGGAGAAATAAATCTATTAAAGTAAGAGAGGTGGTAAGTGTTGAAATTAAAGTAAGCGAGCGGGCGATGAACGGCCATGAAGTTTTCCTGATTCAAATGCTTAGTTTTGAAGTGACGATGATAAAGGGCACTGCTTTCGGTTTCCATTTTGAAAATAGTTACTCTTTGATTTATCACTGTAGCAACGATGGATAGATGTTAACTGTGTACCAGTGAGGCCTGTGGGCACGAAAGCAAGGAAGAAAGTTTAATATCAATAAGTAAATTGTGGTTACGGAGATTCGATGATTGAAAGCGAGTTGTCTTGAATTATAACCAATAACTGGACGATTAAAATAATATCCAACAAAATCATTTGGAGGCCATGTTAATAGCAGATATCAATGTTTTGAATTATTTTAAGTTCTATGGATTTGCGTAAAATCTGAATTCTTTTTAACATTTGGTTTTGGCCCACGACGCTGTAATTTTTAAAATCTATTTATAGATGCTGAAAGTTAGTAACAAAGCAATAATAGTTTATCTCAAGGTACAATTATTGGTATTTCACGTAGTATCAAAGAGGGGAAACAAGCAAAGCGGTTGAGGGCAGAGAGAACGTGCGCACGTAAAACTCATACCTCTGTACTCTCAACTGCTGAACGAAAAAACTGGCAATCCTTTACAGTTGTTACGTTTATGAATTTGTTTTGCAAGATTTCTGATGTGAAATCCTGTTTTTATGGTTTCCCTATGTCTTGCTGTGACTCTAGCAGCTCTTCATAAACTTTCTTCATTATTACCTACATAGGAGTCTAAATCTACTCTAGCTAACTCCACGCGGTCTTCTACTGATACTAACCCTCTTACACCTTCCTTTCTAGGTAAGTAACTTGCTACTCCTTACTTTGGGTGGAGTCCTCCATTCATATTGAATTCCTTCCTAGTTCTTCTGCCTAGCTTTGCTAATTCAGTTTTTGTCCACTCTACAAAAGCTGATGAGTATCTAAGTAATGATACTGCCCAAGTATTTACAGTCTTTATAAGATTCAGACCATTTAGCTTTGACTTCATTAGTTTCCTCACCTTTCTGATGTACTCATTCTCAATTTTCGCTTTCATTTCTGTGGTTAGTACTCTGTCAGATTCTAATACTCCTAGATTCTTATAAC
>NC_043019.1:24987875-24997875 GCF_006345805.1 Octopus sinensis | reverse complement strand
TGGAAATCTTTGGCCTGGCAGCGTTGCCGAATTATTTTGTCAATTTGACATAAGCTTAATAAGTATGGTAACTTCGTCTGCAGGGTTTGTGCGAAGTGCAATGAAACCATTCTGCATGCACACGTTCAATACCCGAGCACTGCTGACTTGGAAAGCTATTCTAAACAACTGTCGTCGTGTATTAAAATGGATGTTACCAGCAACATTTCTTTGCGCAGGAAGAGCAGAAAGTATTTCTCTGTTGGCAGCGACCAAAGAGATTGATTGAAAGCTGGAGAAGTTTTTGGAGGCCCTATATATAGTCACTATACTCTTCTGTCAAACCTTCATTAATTTCAAGTTATGTTCGGAAAAGAAGGTGAGAGGGTGTGGAGAGTGATGCTGTCCGCTTGAGAATTCACTGAAATGTGAGAGCCACAAGAAGGGATCGGGTGATTAGATCTGTCCTCATTCGTGGACCCTGTTAATCCACAGATCACAGGTTGGAGTGAGTACTTGTTCTGGGTATTCAAGTTTATTTTGTATCTGCGGGGGTTCCTGTATGATTCTAGATGGCTGTTCCACCCTTGGGACATCGCATTCCTTGACTTTTGCATAATTTTGTTTTCGACACCGATTTATTTATTTTTCTATTGTCGATTTCATGTTAGCACCTCATCATGTTAGCGAAGTCCTTCATTCATCACCCTAGTGGCAAATAAAACACATCATTATTACAATACGTTTTTATTTTCTGGTCATCGTCAGAGAAGCTACACATCCATCATACTTCGTAAATGTTGGGAAAACTCCGTTGTATACTCTTGAATGAGGTTCTACTATTATTGTTGTTTGCTTTGATTGTGAGGTGCTTGATTTTTAGCTTCCATCAAATGAACACATTGCCAGAGTTGCTGGAGTGCTAGCGCAGTATTCGCTCTAATCCCTGCACTCCGCTTTTAAATTACACTGAAGTCAGCTTCGCCTTTCATCCTACCAGGGTCGGCAAAAACATACGAATGGATTGGTGGATCTTTTATGGAATTGTTTGAGATGCCTTGTGGTATTTATTCCGACTTCTTCGGGTCTGATAATAACGTATGACATGACTTTAGTGCCAAGTTGTGTCAGCATAAGCCAACGGCATTTCTCTTGGACAGACATCGGTGGCGTTGGGAGGGGACACAATTCCTAGTCCTCTTAAAAATCTCACCTATGCCTGCATATACATGTGTAGATGTATAATAAATTCAGGGTGAATACTTGATAAATGTAAGCACCTGTATATGCCAGCTAGTAGCAGAGGTGAGAGGATATATGTATCAAATGAAATAAAAAACAGAACACAAAGGATATCGCGGTTGCGTGTTTCAAGCTTTATACAACAACCTATTCTTACATCAATGTATAATCGACATAACAGATGGTTTAAAGCTCTCTTCAGTCGCATGCAATTGCTATACCAAAGACCTGTATCACATTATGAAAAGTCCGAAAAGGAACATTTGGTATTATCTATAATGGTAGGTATATTGAATTTTACTGAGAAAGATGTATAGTTAACACAGACCAAAGAAGCCCCATATTTTGCTCTTGTAACGGGGGAAAATTTGTTCTAGAAGTTCTTTTTTGCCTCTGAAATTGTGTTTTGAAATTTTAAAACTCTTTACCAGTATAAACACTATTGTAGTTGCAGTTGAGGACGGGAAGGTAATAAGAGGAGTGAGAAGCTGGGGGGACTGATCAATAACCACTAAATGGGGCCACTCAGAAACTCAGAGTAAAACTTCGTTAAGATTCAGCTTTTAAGAAATGATCTCATTTTACATGCAGTATCGAGCACACTCAGTCTCTCTCTCTCTTACCTACACGTCTATTTGTCCAGCTGTATGTCCATGCATGCTTGCATCCATCTATTAATCCATCCACAATTCCATAAATAAACACATGCAGACAACCCTACATACATACTTATAAAAGCATACACACACACACACACAAACACACATCTGCATCCATCCATCCATACATATTATATACATACATACATATACATATATATATATATATATATATATATATATATATATATATATATATATATATATATATACATATATATATATATATATATATATATACATATACATATATATACACACATACACACATACAAATACATTCTATATATATCGACAGACACACACACACACATGCATAGAACTGATTCTAATTAAGACGTCTGAGTGTTCTTTCGAGTTTAAATTTAGTAAGATATCAGTTTTCTATTGTAACCCAGAAATGGATGATAGTCTAGGTATGGGATTAGAGTGAACCTGATATGGGGTGCCACGTCGCCTGTATTTGAAGAGACTGAGAAGGGGGCGGGGTGGAGGTGGCGATGGTGATGGTGATGGTGGTGGTGGGTGTGAGGATGCGAATGGATTTCCATATCACAACTGAATGTATCAAACTCATTGCAAGGAACAACACTTAAACAGCAGAAACAACAGCAACAGCAACTACTAGTACTGCTGCTGCTACTACTACTACTACTACTGGTGCTGATGCTGTTGCTGTTAGACACTTTGAGCACTCTAGTCAAGGCCAACGGAGATGATCTGTTACGGAGGATTAAGTACTTAATGTTTATATAGGACATTTCTGAAATTAATGAAGCTAAGTTTTAAATAAAAAAAATTATTTTACAAGTTTCGCACACACACACACATACACGCACGCACACATACACGCATACACACGCAGACACATACACGCACGCACGCATACTCACACGCATACACACGCACGCACTCATTAATTTTATAGCATAAAGACATTGAAAATAGTTCCACAGATGTAATTCTCAGTGTGAAGAATTGGAAGAAAAAACCTGCATTTATGAAACAATGTATTCTCTTCTTAGTATTCTGTATTTTTTATGCGTGGCTGTTTGGTAAGAAACTTACTTCCTGACCCCATGGTTCCGGTTTCAGTCCCACCGCGTGGCACTTTGGGCAAGTCTCTTTGGGCAAGTCTCTTTGGGCAAGTCTCTTTGGGCAAGTCTCTTTGGGCGTAGGATGGCCAAAATTTGGGAAAAGGACAGTCATAAAACATTAGTGCTTGTAGTCACGTCAACACACATCAGCATATTGCTATTCATGTTGATGCGTATTGACTCTATCTATGTGTGTGGAAGCACTCCGTCGGTTACGACGATGAGGGTTCCGGTTGATCCGAATCAACGGAACAGCCTGCTCGTGAAATTAACGTGTAAGTGGCTGAGCACTCCAAAGACACGTGTACCCTTAACGTAGTTCTCGGGGATATTCAGCGTGACACAGAGAGTGACAAGGCCGGCCCTTTGAAATACAGGTACAACAGAAACAGGAAGTAAGAGTGAGAGAAAGTTGTGGTGAAAGAGTACAGCAGGGATCACCACCATCCCCTGCCGGAGCCTCGTGGAGCTTTAGGTGTTTTCGCTCAATAAACACTCACAACGCCCGGTCTGAGAATCGAAACCGCGATCCTACGACCGCAAGTCCGCTGCCCTAACCACTGGGCCATTGCGCCTCCACTCTATCTATGTATATATGCGTCAAGTCTACTTGTGTCAGTTTGAACGCTTATCAGCTCGAGCATATCAGCTCGTTTGGATTTCTCTTATAGCTACTCTTGACGTAGTGGACCTAGTTCCGGATGAAGAATTCGGAGTTTAAGTTCAATTCATGACTCAGTGGTTAGAGCAGCGGGATCCCGATCATGTAGCTGCGAGTTCGATTCCCGAACCGGGCTCTGTGTTGTATTCTTGATCAAGACATTTTATTTTACGTAGCATTAGTTCACCTGAGCTGTAGAAATAAGTTGCGACGTCACTGGTGCCAAGCACTGTCGACCTTTGCCTTTCCCTAGGATAACATTGGTAGCGAGGAGAGGAAAGGCCAGAATGCATAGACAACTGCTGGTCTTTCATAAATAACCTTACCCGGACTTTTGCCTCGGAGGGGAACTTTCTAGGTGCAATTCCATGGTTCTTCACGACAGAAGAGGGTCTTTACCCTTTTACGCGTTTTCTGTACTGAGCATATCTAGCGCTCACTCATTGTCTGTATTTCAACGTGTATATAAAGTAATGATGCTTGTAACAAGGAGGTTGGGTGAAGCAATATTTGGTAAACGAAACAGAAGAGAACATTCCTGCGATATACGTCATGTGGATGATATCCTCGTTACCAAAAATACAGAGCAAAACGTCGAAAAATAAAAGGAACACCTTGAAGGTAAATCCTTTATTTGTTTCAGTCATTCGACTGCGGCCATGCTGGGGCACCTTCTTGAACGCTTTTAGTCGAACAGAATGATCGTAGTATTAAAGATTTTTCAAGTATGGTACTTTTCTCTCCGTCTCTTTTATTGAAGAACCAATAACTTAGGCGGACGTTAACGAGCCAACACCGGTTGTCAAGCGGTGCTTGCAGACATATATAAGCGCAAAAACATACACAAACACACACACACACATTATTTACTATACGCAATGGGAGTGAAACTAAAATCCTGTGGTTGAAATGAAAACTTCTTACCACAGAGCCACGCTTGCAGATACATTGTGGACACAAAGAAAATTCTTAAAATGGCTTCATTGTTCGTCCTAAACGTTCAGGTGGAAAATAATATCATGTCTCTCTCTCTCTCTCTTCCTCTACCGAAGTGGCAAATAAATGCCTGAACTTATATGGAAATGTGTATATCCTTGTACGTTAGATATATAATATAACGAAGCAGGGGGAAGGGGGGCAATGAGCATCGCAAACAAGCGATTAATGACCAATGTAATTTACAAATTTGAGTGTAAACTTGAAAAGGTTGCAAACTTCGTGACTCCTACTGTTATATTGGCCGTATGGCATTTACATAATGTCTTATCGGGAACAATATCCAACGATGAGAAATGCATTGAACTATAATACAACAAAAAAGAAATCTGTAAAGGAAATCATTTGTAAAGAACACACGTGTCCTACGGAGAATCGCCGCAAAAATAGAGGAATAAAGGAACCAATATTCATTGTAGAACACAATGCTAAAATAAATACACGCATAACATACATTCAACAAAGATTAACACAAGAAACTTTACCAATAACTTTTAAATGTAAAGGCCAAAAAGCTCATCACTGAAGGCAATGTAGGTGCGTACATAAATTACATTGAACCTTCTGACTACAAAGAGGCACCAATGCATGACAACATTGCTTTATCTAGAAGATAAAACCGTAGAAGCTTAGAAATGTTCGTGATGGAATTAAGAATGTTTCTCTGCTGAACAAACTGCATTGGAAGTCATACTAAAATACGAAAAAGCCTTAATAAAAATGAAGACTATAATACATATTTCAACATTTTCTCTCCTTGTTTCTTTCTGTAGAAGAGCGTAGGCTCGAAACATTAGACTCCTTCACTTCCCGAGCGTTATACTAATACATCTGTTTGTTGTCTACACCACCTGTCTTCGTCTTTTGTTTTTTTTTGTGAATTCTTCTCATAATATAATATAATATAATATAATATAATATAATATAATATAATATAATATAATATAATATAATATAATATAATATAATATAACAGAGTAAGGCGCGAGCTGGCAGAATCGTTAGCGCGTCGGGTAAAATGCTTAGTGGTATTTCGTCTGTCTTTCCGTTCTGAGTTGAAATCCCACAGAGGTCGACTTTGCCTTTCATCATTTTGGCGTCGATAACATAAGTACCAGTTGAATACTGGGGTTGATGTAATCTACTCATCCCCCTCTTTTGAAACTACTGGCCTTGTGTCAAAATTTGAAACCATTACTATATGATATTATATATACATTATATGTACCATACATCTGTGCACATAATACATACATACACACGCATACACACACACATATGTATATATATATATATAGAAATATACTTATCATCGCTAATAGAATCTTGGCTCCCGAACCCCGGAGTGGGGGATTATTTAGAGACGACGCATTATTCACAAAAAAAACTAGTAACATAGAAATAGAAAATGTAAGAAAAACTTCGGATTAGAAAGAGAAATAGAAAACATCATAGAGAGGTAAAATTCCGAGACGTAAAGCTTATCCTCAACAATAGAAGGTTCGAACCGTTCCATAAGCCAAACGAAAACTTAAAATACGTGAGTCGCGGATCTAACCAAGCGGAACAGGATATCCAGATTATTCACGGATGAACAGATATTCAATATGTCCATTTCCTTGGTTTTGTGTTATGTTTCCGTTTCTCATTGTGTTGGACGTTTTCTTTGGTGTCCTGTACCCATATAGGCATGTATATATACATATAGATGTAGGTTCGTACATATATGTGTGTATATATGCATATGTTTTATTTATTATTTTGTTATTATATGATAGAACGCACGCATCCACTTCTAAAGTAAGTTTTATCTTAATATTAATAATGATGCGCACTCTTAACCTTTCTGTCCCACTCCCTCTCTCATTCTTCATTCTTTCTGGTTTCCTTTTCTTCTACCTTACTGTCCCTCTCTTTCTCTCTCATTATCCATTCTTTCTGGTTTCTCTACAACCCTTCCCATTTTTCTCTCCCTTTCTCTTACTCCTCCTCCTCCCTCCCGTCGCGGACACGCGACGAGAAGGCTACTACTGTTTTTCTGACCTGGTTTCTTTCAAGTGTGGACGGCTTTCCTTGTCTCTCTCGCTGTCTTCAAAAGCGTTCAAATATGTTTTCATTCGTTCTGGCTTAACAGCCCTCAATGTTCGTGTTACTGTTCTTCTCCTTGTCCTGCCTTTTACTGTTTATATTTTGTATTGTTTTTACTGTTTTGGTTTTGTTACCATTTTTACCTCTCCTCAAAAAATCTCAAATTTTATTTAATTTGCTTTTGCGGGAAGGACAGTTTCAACGAAGTCGTGTCTCGCCTTTACCTTCGAACGCGGAGTAGATGAAACAGAGGCGGCTGAAGAAGGGGAATGTTCCTTTGTGTTGTATGTCTTGTACTCTCTTTTTTTCGTTGTTTAAGAAAAATGTCCATTTCCTTGGTTTTGTGTTTATGTTTTCGTTTCTCATTGTGTTCGACGTATTTTTGGTGTCCTGTACCCATATATGCATGTATATATACATATAGATGTAGGTACGTACATATATGTATGTATATAAGCATATGTTTTATTTATTATTTTGTTATATACATATATATGTCCTTGTTTGTCCTCTCTATGTTTAGCCCCTTGTGGGTAGTAAAGAAATATATATATATATATATATATATATATATGCACATACACACACGCACACACACACACACATATACGTAAAAAATTTGGAGGGGTATTTATTTATATATACATGAAGTTATAAATGACAGAGAAATAGTTTGATGAAATTTTATTCAACAATAAGAAAATTCTAATTTCACGACAAATTGTTTCGTCACTTAAAACATGTAAACAGCTTATATTTTATATAAAATACGAGGTTGCATACAGCCCTAACACAAAGTACATATTGAGCATCTTACGCTGTCGCTCAAATTAAAAAAAATATGACAAGTCATGGAATTAAAACGTGAGATGTGGCAGTCTTGTATGTGCGTTTGTGTATGTATGCCATTATTCAGTTTATTTCAAGATTTCTTGCCAATAGAGAAAGAACCGGTTTCTAACCTAGATCCAAGGCTCCTTAATTGGAACTTAAACATCAACAACAGGGTATTTTTGTATGTATGTATGTATGTATGTATGTATATGTATGAATGTATATGTGCAGATTTGTATGTTTTATGTATGTATTCTCATGTATATAGTTGCATATCTAGACATATTAAATGATAAACTTCTGGAAAGTTTTACAGGTTTTTACAGTTCCAGTGATGGATTGGATCTGTAGTCTTCGAATTAGCTTTCTCCTTTCTGATTTTGAGAAGCCTAATTACTCAAGATTGGTATTTAGGCAGTGTGTTACATATCCCAGCGCCCCGATAATTACTGGTATAAACCTGAACTTGTAATCTGGATAGAGTATATATGTATGTATGTATGTATGTATGTATGTATGTATGTATGTATGTATGTATGCGGCTGTCTTTCATTGACGTAACCTCGTTGTTTAGCGTGTGGAGACTTAGTCTTGTCATACTGCCATATGCGTTCATCACCATGACGACCCACGACGAAGAGGCATACAATGTGGTTATACACGAGAACAAACCAACAGTCACCATATATGTTTCTACACACCAACGTATGTTCGCATTTGTATGTTTTGTATGAATATATATCCTTATGTATATGAATCTGATTATGTAACTACATTTGTTTATAAGAGTGTATGTGTACACACTACAGGCTAATATTTTCGAGTTTGGCTTAATTTTAAAATTTCATTACGGACTTTTAATTTTGATTTTGTAATTAAGTTGTTTTCTTTATTGTTTTGCGAAACTCTTATTCTCAAGATTAAAAAAGAAGCAGCTAGTTCAGTAGCAAAATACGCCAGTAATAATAGAAACCAACTATTTCTAAGGCTTAATTGAAATGTGAAAACACTATTAATTTTGCTCTGATCTGATGAGGTATCGCACATTCGTCTCCTTATGTTATTTTATAACTGTGTGAGGATGAGTGGAGTCCTTATTAATGTACAGTGGAGTCCTTATTAATGCTTCTTTCTTTTGGTCTTCGGTCGAAGCCATGCTTACCTCTGACATACCATCAGAGTCAATAAAACTAATAGTTTCTGATTTAGCTATAAAGCCAGTCATTTTGAAGGAGTAAGGATGTCCAGTGCTGAATTAGTATTTTCTTTTAGTGAATCCGGAAAGAAGAAAAGCAAAGTTGACACCTGCTGGAAGAACTCAGAACGTAAAGAGTCGAGATACCGAAAGGCGTTTTGTTCGACGCTTCGACAATTCACCGCCGATAAAATTAATACCAAGTAAAAGTAATTTGATGGTACTCCCGTCTTTTCTATTCTACGACTTTTAGTGAAGTCAGAAATCCTTCTATGTCAAAAGAGAGTAGCATAAATGGTAGAGCAACAGACTGATCGCTCACTTAGTTATGAACACTAATGTTCTGAGTTCAAATTCCATCAAGGGTGACAGGGATAGATTATATTTGTTTTATCACTTTGAATTCGATTAAATTTGAACCAATAAAGTAATGGATTCGGCTAAAATGATGACGCTCTCCCACTACAAATTCCTAGCCTGGTACCAATGTCAGATCTATTTGTAATTCTCAGAATCTTATTTTGAATTCCGTTGAATAAATCGAAAATTGAAATTATATATTCTATATTCTTACTGACTCTCTCCTTCCAAGTTTCTATCGCTTTATACCTCACTATCCCCACCACTTCTCATCTCTCTCTCTCTTTTTCACTCTCACAGCTAAGGTTTGGTTGCATTTCTATCTAATATATATGTATTATAAGCTGATATCTCCAGTGGAGGCCACATAGAATTATCTTAATCGTACTTATATAAAGGCAGATAAGCCACTGCTAATACGTTTCAGTCGAATGAAACAATCTATAATCTTCTCTAAAAACTAAAGAAAAACAAAATAATTGAAGAATCCATTTATGAATCTTTTTTTTTTTGTTGTTGTCTTTCCCAATAATAATGAAAAAAAGGTGATAGGTGTATATACATATATACACACATATACATACAAATACAGACACACCTCCACACACGCACACACACACTGGTATGTATATCTATATATGTATGTAACGAAGGCGAGCAAGCCGAAACTTCGAAGTCACTGTCAACCTTTTCCTTGCAAAAGTTTAATAAACATGGACTCTACTAAAAAGTAGTGAATAGTACTTCAGTTTATCTATAACTTGACATAAAAATAAACAACTCTCTGTCTGCCTCTCTCTCTCTCTCTCTCTCTCTATCTATCTATCTCTATGTCTGTCTATCTGTCTGTCTTTCTGTTTTTCTATCTATCTATCTATCTATCTATCTA
>NC_043019.1:24975375-24982875 GCF_006345805.1 Octopus sinensis | reverse complement strand
CACGAAAGCCATATTGAGAGTCGGAGAATAAACGATTTGAGTCAAGATATTTTACAAGAGAGTCATTAACAAAACACTCAAAAACCTTACTGATAATTGGTAGTTGACTAATTGGTCTATAATTAAGAGGATTAGATCGATCACCACAGTTCTTAAAGACAGGAGCAACAGTTGGGAATTTCCATAAAGAAAGAAAACAAGATTCTGAGATACACTTTCGGAAGAGCCTAGATAAGACAGAAGATAACTCAGGAGAGCACTTCTGAAGAACAATGGCTTGAATACCATCAGGTCCGGTTACTTTACATGAACCCAACCGTGCCACAATGGCCGCAACCTTAGCAGAAGTAATACGACAACTAGCTGGCAGAAACGTTAGTACGCCGGGCGAAATGCTTAGCGGTATTTCGTCTGTCGTTACATTCTGAGTTCAAATTCCGCCGAGGTCGACTTTGCCTTTCATCCTTTCGGGGTCGATAAATAAAGTACCAGTTTCGCACTGGGTCGATGTAATCGACTTAATCCCTTTGTCTGTCCTTGTTTGTCTCCTCTGTGTTTAGCCCCTTGTGGGTAGTAACGAAATAAATATTTGAGGGAAAATACATTTTACAAAGTTTTACGAAATATTGTTGCTTTAAGATCCATACGTGGAGGCTTCCCATGGCGGGGCTGATGAAAACGATCAGTTTTATCAAGATTTATTGTGAGGCTTAACATGTTATATGCCACTTGCGTTTTATCCACAAAAGAATCCAGTCTGCAACCGAAAGCTATGTAACGATAGTGCGCAGGCACTTAGAAATATGTGAGATGGCAAACGAACTTAATGCAAGTCCACTGTGATTGACCGAGTGACGAGTAGACTTGTACTCTTTAGCTATAGTGGTGACAGCTAGTCTAGGTCACTCCGAATAAAATGCTGAAGATTCATATAATCTCTCACCTCCAATCATTTGCAACCCCCAATGATCTTAATGTTTGGTTTGTTTCTGAAGAGTTTATACAAGGCCTTTGTAAGGCACCGGGAGGCTGAGTCAGACTATTCATTCTTTTATCTAAAGAATATTTTAGATGTTATCCGTGAACAGGTATTCCTTGTTAAAGTTGAGGGTGCATTTGAGTTTTTCTTAAAATCGACTGACATCTTTTTGGAAATGTATTCTCACTTATTTGTTGATCGTCCAATCACTCACTTAGCCACTTGCTCACTCTCTCCCCATCTATCTATCTATCTATCTATCTATCTATCTATCTATCTATCTATCTATCTATCTATCTATCTATCTGTCTGTCTGTCTGTCTGTCTGTCTGTCTGTCTATCTGTCTGTCTGTCCGTCCGTCCGTCCGTCTGTCTGTCTGTCTGTCTGTCTGTCTTTCTGTCTTTTTGTCTGTCTGTCTGAATGACTGTCTGTCTGTCTGTATCTATCTATCTACCTAAACCCACCTACGAACCTACCTACCTACCTACCTAC
The DNA here is from genome assembly GCF_006345805.1 of Octopus sinensis. Classification (NCBI taxonomy): domain Eukaryota; kingdom Metazoa; phylum Mollusca; class Cephalopoda; order Octopoda; family Octopodidae; genus Octopus; species Octopus sinensis. The sequence continues at coordinate 24,981,403 of NC_043019.1, read as the reverse complement.
CTACCTACCTACCTACCTACCTACTTATCTATCTATCTATCTATCTATCTATCTATCTATCTATCTATCCATCTATCTATCTATCTATCTATCTATCTATCTATCTATCTAAACACCCGTTAAAAGGAGGGCTGGGCATGCCTTGGTTGATGATGCGCAGACACGCGCTGAGACTGCGACATCTCTGGCTCTATGTAGACGACGGTGAACAGGTGTGGTCGCCGTTTGTGAGGCACGCTTTCCCGCAGCTCGTCTCCATGACCGAACTGCAGTCGTGGATCAAAAAGAGGCCGAGGAAGGGCGAATGGCACCGCGAGTGTCGCGTTGCTCTCAAGCAACTCTGCCGTCCTGGGTCGACCTTGAGTGACTTCAACACAACCAAAGCATTCTATAGGGGATTAGTGGAGGGGAGGTACGACGACGAGCTCGGGGCGAACCTGGACGTCGACGAGGAGTACCTGATCCGCCTGTTCAGGACGACTTTCGGGCCAGGGCCCATGGACAACTTCCAGAGATCCCTGGCCTGGCAGTGTTACCGAGAAGCGCTACCCGTTCGGGATAAGCTCTACAGACACGGCTTGAGAAACACGGGGCCGACCTGCCCGAGATGCGGTCAGAGCGACGAAACCGTTCTGCACGCACTCGTGCAGTGTCCAACAATTTCCGACCTGTGGGCTTGTGTCGAACAACTGCTGTCACGTGTGGGACGAGTCGGTTTATCAGCTGAGTCTATCGTCAATATTGTCACGCCTCCTTCCTTCAAACGGGAAGGAAGAGCTATTTTCATCATCCTTGTGGCTATGGCGAAAGAATGTATCTGGTGGACGCGTCTGAAAGGATTGGAGACAAACACTTTCCTCTCTGGTCAATCTCTCATCAACTTCTTCAAGTACCACTTGAAAAGGAAAGTGAGAGTAGAGAGGCAAGTTTTGTCTAGCGAATGTTTTAAAAAAAGATGGGTGAATGTAGCAAGGATGGCACGTATGAATGACGAAGCCACCTTGAGCATAATCCTATGAACCCAGAAATTGAAAACAGAAAGTTACCCACTTGCAAACAAATGTGGTAACATATAACAATATTGACCAAGGTTACCGTGGTCTTTTTCGTAGGCTTTTCTTCCCACGGATAAACCTTACTTGCTTTCCCCTTTACACCATATATCATAACACTGTGATACACGATCCCTATTGATCGTTCTTTTTTTTTCCTCTTCCCCTTTTTTTACCCCTTTTTCTTCTTTTTTCATTTCTCTTTTCTTTTGTTCCTTTTCCTTTTCTTTTTTTTTTAATTCTTTTTATTTTTTATTCTATTTATTTTTTCATTTTTTTTTGTTCTTTTCTTCCCTTTTACGATCCCTCTTGATCGAAAACCTACGCCACCCCCTTTTTTTTCATCCCCCAAAAGAAAAGCTCTACCTTGTAACTTGTCCCATCTGTGTGCAGCCCTGTGTGGCCAATAAAGAAACTTATCTATCTATCTATCTATCTATCTATCTATCTATCTATCTATCTATCTATCTATCTATCTATCTATCTATCTATCTATCTGTCTGTCTCTCTACACACACATACACAAACGCTGTTACATATCTACTTCATACACACAATTTCACACACAATGAACATTTGGTAATAGATAAGATAGGGAATGGTGTACGTGCTGAAGACCCGGCCACAATTAACACAATGTAATACGCACACACATGCATACACACACATGCACTCACATGTATATACTGATCTTCCTTTAAATAATTCAGACAGGTGTATTATACAAATACAGGGGTTGGACAAAATAATGGAAACGCCTTAAAATTTCAAACAAATTTATTTTAATATGGGGTAGGACCGCCTTTGACAGTAATTACAGCAAGAGTTCTACGAGGTATGGACTCGTACAAAGTTTGAATTGTTTCCAAAGGAATGTTTGTCCATTCTTCAGCTAACACAGTCTCCAGTTCTTGTAGTGGTGATGGTGGAGAATATCCACTCCTTACTTGTTTTTCTAAAATGCACCATAAATATTCAATAATATTGAGATCTAGGGACTGTGGTGGCCAGATAAGATGTTCAACTTCACTAGAATGTTCCTCGTGCCATTCAGTAACAAATTTAGCTGAGTGAATTGGTGCATTATCATCCTGAAAGACTCCGGAAACAGTTCTGCAACCATAGGATGAATTTGATCAGATAAAATGCTTAAATAGTCTTGACTATTAATTTTGCCATGAAGGGAAACCATTGGACCAGTGGATTTCCAAGATATAGCCCTCCAGATCATCACAGATTATCCCCCATGTTTAACAGTTGGAAGACGGCAGTCTGGGCCAAATGCTTCGTTTGGCTGTCGCCATACGTATACTTGGCCGGTGGTTGGAAATAAGGTAAAAGGTGATTCGTCCGAGAAAATAACATTCTTCCACTGCTCTAGGGACCAATTCTGTAGATGTTTACTCATGCATACATACATACATACATACATACATATATATGCATGTATGCATGTATATATATACATGTATGTATGTATATATATATATATATATATATATATATATATATATATATATTATATATATATATATATATATATATACACTTTATTTAAAGCAGCAGAAAATTCAACAAAACCTGTTACTCTGAGTTTCCCGTTGCCATTCATCGGACAGTTTTTGCTAGATGAACGGCAACGGGAAACTCAGAGTAACAGGTTTTGTTGAATTTTCTGCAGCTTTAAATAAAGCATATTACTCTACCACTGGTATTTGAGTACTCTTTTTTCCACCTTGTTTCACATTTATGTGTTTACTCCGGTAAATATATATATATATTATATATATATATATATATGCGTGTGTGTGTGTGTGATATAAATTATATTTTACTCGGTTCATCATCACTTAGTTCGATATATCACTGTCTTTGTTATTGAGACAATACATACGCACACTCGTTCATACGTCTATGCATGTAAGCAGACACACACACACACACACGTGATATAAATGGTGATATAAAGGATTTGAATAACATCTTGAGCGTTTGTCTCCATTTCTTATTATTCTTATGTATGTACGTATGCATGTGGATATGTGCGTCTGTGTGTGTATACGCGTATGTAAACACACATGCACACAAATATTCAGGATCGATATTATTCCCTAATATATTCTACCATAACATTACGGTGTCGTTGTCAATACGGTTGTGTTCTTTGGTTCCTATCAAAAATCAATTTGCAGTAAAACATTGCTGAACTAAATTGATTCAATATGAACGAATTAGTAGATTCCTACTTCATTTATAACTAATTATATATGCTAATTAGATCATTAATCCTAATTATTCGTTGAATTATTAATCAGTAGGCTGGTTTACAATTAAGAACATTTTGGTTTATTAAATATAAAACTATAAGTTGCAGGATTTCTGAATTTCATTTTCGTCTAACCATTTAACATCTAGCCCTTTGATGTCCATTATACTACAAGAACTAGGAGTAGGTCTCTGTTCTTTTTAGTATATTTCCTGTGAGCCTTTGGTTTCTTCCTCCTTTTTGTCCGCCATTGGTGGAGGATCTACAATAAAGGTGATAGGTGCTGCCATTTCTCCTCTGACTATGCAATGATTTTTTAAGCGCTTGAATGAATTTGCCTTTTCAGCATTTTTAGTATTTCGGTTTGTAAAAATTTGGCCAGAAAAGGGTTGCGTCGCTAAACGTAGTTCTTTGTAGGATCAACAGTGGTCATAAGCTAAATTAAGAAGTAAACACTTGGAGGTTACTAGCTGATATTATTTATTTATTTATTTATTCGATATTAAAATATTTAGTCGTCCTCACGTCTGTATTTACAATTATGTATCATCATACATCATTTTTCACTTCATTATTTCTTCATTTCTAAACTTCGTTTTAGATGTCTTGCAAACAACTTGCACATGCAAGTGCTACCAGTTAAAAGCTCCGTATATCGGAAGCTAGCAAGTGTATGGGGTCATTAGGAGAGAATGCGCGCCGTTTCGGGGCCTACCTCTCAACGGCATCAATGCGCACCGGCCCCCCTCACTGATATGAGGCCCCGCTTGCTAGATCAGCTGATTATGAAGAACTCAATATACTTCTAGCCATCGCTCATCGTCTCATTCTATTTTCTCCTATAAATGATCTTCACTCTATATTTGTTTTCTCCACCCATTTCTCCCACAATTTAAATACACTGCCAAAATATCATAGAAGATTATATTTACTTCCTTTACTTTGACTACATTTTGATATTTTGGATTTAACATATATTTTTTCACTTCTCTATATAATTATTTAACCATTTTACAGTGTCGTTATTAATTATCATACCTTCACTTTTTTTATGTTACCTGTAAAATTTCCTGTAGTTTTCTAAAGTTTCCAAAGTTTCCTGGAGTTTTCTTCTTAGATTTTCTCCTTGATCATTGGTTAACAATTAGCTATTTTCCCAATCTGTATTTAATACAATTATGTTAATTATAATCAACCATTTTAACGTTATTCTTATGATTTGGACACTCTCCATTTCCGATTCCATATCACTTTCACAAGCGGAGAAGTTTAAATATCTCGGAACCATATTCACAAGTTAGGGGATGCAGGAGGCTGAGTTGGATTCTAAGATTGCAAGTGCTGGCACAGTGATGCTGCAGCCCTTTTCTTTTGATCTTCAGAAGAAGGGGAATTGGTAAAACATCCAAACTTACTGTCATTAATTCGGTTTTTGTGCCTAACCTCATCGATAGTCATGAATATTGGGTAATGACCGAAAGAATACGATGACCAATGCAAGAGGCCGAAATGGGAATCCTCCGGGGGATCTCTAGAGTAATGTTACTTAACAAGTTTCGAAGTTCGGAGATCAAGGAGTTTCTCCCTGTAGAGCCGCTATTCTCCTCATTGAGAAGTCACAGTTCTTGTGCTGCGGACATGTGATTAGAGTGTTGCAGGAATCGCAAGACGGATTCTTCAAACTGAGTCAACCAGCAGGACAGAATTGGATAAAGAATGAGATAGTTGGATAATCTCATAATCTATTCAAAATCTCAGTTGGTCATGCTTAGGATTTCAGCCAGAAAGTTTAATGAGGGTTGCTTATTGTAGGACCTTAAAGAGGAAGTGCCTTAGGTCTCGAAACCCCACGAGTCTCTTAGGAATTGTTAGCAGGGAAGGCAGATGGAGGAATATATCTGATAAAATATTTTATCTCGTTAACAGAGAGCCATTCTAATCCTTTATCGATTCAAACTTTTAAATCTGGAAATTAGATGCACAAACATAGATGTAGAAATATTTTAATACGGTTACTCCCGCATCTTAATTAAGAGCTTTCCGAAAGCATGTCCCATACATCATAACTCTTTATTTATGCATCGATGCTGCAGCAATTTGGATCGGCAAGAACATTCATTTTCATTACTAACTCAGTCAGACCTTATAGTTCTTACATGTGAACGGCAAGTTTGAACCTCGACACCGGCGTTGCCTTGTGTCTATTGAAAAGTAAATTAAGAACGGTGGGCTGGCAGAATTGCTAACATGTCTGAGAAAATACCCTGTGGTATTTGTTCTACCGCTTTACGTTCTGAGTTCAAATCTCACCGAGTTCAGCTTTGGCTTTTATTCCTCTAGTTAAATATTAGAGTCTATATAATCGAGTGGTCAAGACAGCGAGCCGGACTAAATACTCAGCAACATTTCGTCTGGCTTTACGTCCTGTGTTCAAATTGCGACGAGGTCGACTTTGCATTTCATGCTTTCGGAATCGATAAAATAAATACCAGTTGAACACTGGGGCCGTTGTAATCCTTTTCCACCTCTCAAAATAAGAAAGGATTCTCAATAGGGTGGTAGGTTGGCAGGGTCGTCAAAGCGTCTGGTAAAATATCCTTGCAGGATTTGTTCTGGTTCCTTAAGTTCTTAGTTCGAATTCCAAGCAAGTTAATTTTTTTCTCCATTTCAAGGTTCCAAAATGTCGCCAGTATTAGAACGCATCATTGTT
>NC_043019.1:24965375-24967875 GCF_006345805.1 Octopus sinensis | reverse complement strand
ACTTTGTGGTTTGTCGATATGTTTTCTAAATTATAGTGATTGATAATTGATTTTGTTTTTGTTAGTTGCCATTTTGGCTTCTGAATACGTTTTCTTTCCATACGATAAATGTTATGTGTCTTAAAGATAAAGCAAAATTTGGATAATAGTTAAAAGAGGCTGGTGCCAATGATAAGAATAATAATGATAATTGTTTACAAATGAAAGTAAAAATAAATTGGAAACAACTCAAAAATAAAAGAAAACTTTGAAAAATTTGAAAAGAAAAAGATGCAAAAGAAAAAGTTTCTGAATTATTTTTATGAATGATAAAAATGAAAGTGTCCAGAAGGACAGCGAATGAACATCACCAAAAGTCGAAAAAAATCAGAAGATAAAAATAATCATTAAATATGAAATACTGTTCAGCCCTCATATTTCTCGGAGAGGATCCTTGTGCTGTTATTTCATGTGGTATTTAATGTATGGCTCAGTTGTACTTTCTCTAGAGGTGCTCCCTGTGGTGGTAGTCCATGTGATAGCATCTTCTCTTGTGGTGTTGATACCTCTTAAAGTAGCACTTAGTGTGGTGATGTACCATGGTGCTGCTCTAGTTTGGTCTCATCAACGTATTCTCGATGGTACTAATAAAACCACTATCGAACCATCTAACTAAAGAAAGCGACATTTAGATTACTGTTTCTCATATTGAATGAAACCAGAATCCCTCAGCTGAGGCAAACTGTGAGGTTGTTGAGTTCATTCATAATTTCCAATGTAGCAGGCGTAAAATAAAAAAGGGCTGGTTCCAACTGAGTTTTCGATGCTGGGCTCGTAGATTGGACACCTCACCTCTGCCTTAAGGCACTAATCAATACACATATAACAACATTATTATTTTTTACAAAAAGCCGTCAGCCTTAGAATTAATCAAACAACAACAACAACAACAAAAGAAAACGGGTTAAATAAGTTGCGAATTTCAGGAGTTTCGAACGCTAAAATAGCAGGATACGGCAGAAAATCGAAACTGAAGTGCCAGCTTTTACACACGCACACGCACACGCACACATCTATCTATCTATTTATCTATCTATCTATCTATCTATCTATCTATCTATCTATCTATCTATCTATCTATCTATCTATCTATCTACCTACCTACCTATCTACCTATCTATCTATCTACCTACCTATCATCTATCTATCTACCTACCTACCTATCTACCTATCTATCTATCTACCTACCTATCAATCTATCTATCTACCTACCTATCAATCTATCTATCTATCTATCTATCTATCTATCTATCTATCTATCTATCTATCTATCTATCTATCTATCTACCTATTTACCTATCAGTCTATACATTTATATATCAAAGCCTTCGATAATAAGTGAAATTTGCGGTCGATTATATTAATTTCATTAATTGACGGGTATTGATTTTATCCACTTCAAAAAAAAAAAACAGGGAAAGTTAAGCGGATTTCGAACGTAGAGGGATATAACTAAGTACCACATACCACAAGGTATTTGTCAGATGCTCTATCGATTCCGAAATTCCACTATCCTCAGTATTAGTATCAAAGGAGGAGAGACATTTACCGATGGATGATAGTGGAAATAAAAGTTGCTACATTTAACCAATTCGGTAGGCCACTAATGGAGTTAATGATGCAAATGCCCCAGGGAACTGAATCCGGTTACCCGGGAGTCGGTTATCTCTATTATATGATTATTACCACATCAACAACATTAACAACAGCCATTAGTAGTATTTTCGGTGTTTTATTATATTATTCTGAGTTGTATTATTTTGTATTAATCACACACACAACACTCAAACATGCTCACTTATGTATGCGTGCATGTGGTTCCTATTCTTTGTATCTGTTAATCTCTCTCTTCTTCCTTCTCTCTATCTCCCTCATATATATTCATATATATATATATTGCCCAAACAGTTGAAGTAGAAAATCAGTATATTTGTTGAATAGTAGTTGTTAAACATTACTCAACAAATAGCGTCGTAAACGTTTGTAAGAATTCTCCAATTTTGGTAGTTTGTTCAAATTTGTAAAAGGTTGTAATAATATACTATACTTATATGAGAAACAGGGACCACGCCTTCTGGAACCATTAATGCAGGAGGAAGCTCTATAATAAATTTCATAATAAATTTTATCATCCCTTAAATTCCGTATATATTTAGATAATGAAGGGGCGCATCATCTGTCGGCTTCCTGGGTGCCTGAATTCATACATGTGTTTCGAGAATATTTAGCAAAAGACAAACCAATATCTCAACACATTGATTCAGCACACAAAAAATAAGCTATGAGAGTAATCATAAGTTAGTCATTAAACAATTTTAAATTCAGCGATGGCAGTTTCATCAGTTAGAAGATTCTTCTTCTGAACTTTTGCTGCTTTCCATAAAACGCGGTAACAAAGCGTGATAACCATTTCTTCCTTCAGAAGAAGTGCTTGGGAAGACGGTTTTGAAATGTTAATCAA
>NC_043019.1:24957875-24960375 GCF_006345805.1 Octopus sinensis | reverse complement strand
TCGTGTGACATGTGGCATGTGAATGTGACATAAAATATACGAACACTGTGTCCTTAATGAAACATTGGTTCACGTTTAGGGATATTTCTTTATCGTAAAGAAACCTTCTTCTAGTTGTGTATTCCACAGTTACATTAAAAAGACGAGTAAAGAATCCCACACAACCATTTGGTTCCACCAGTTCTCATACACAACCCTAGGCGATAAAAGAAGTTAGTGCACAGGTCAAGGTTTCAAGCTTAAGCTTCCAAAAGGCTTTTGGCCAGATAAGGTTACCGAGGTTTACGTCTTAAATCAATTGACAAATACAGGATTTATTGTAATAAATCTCTCTGGCCTTTATTATACGTATTAAGGTATCTTAATGATTACCATAACAACAGCCTTGCGTAGGCTCTCTTCTTACTTCTCTCGCTCTCAGTATATCCCTATCTATCTATCTATCTATCTATCTATCTATCTATCTATCTATCAGTCTTTCTATCTATCTATCTATCTATCTATCTATCTATCTATCTATCTATCAGTCTATCTATCTATATGCATGTATGTAGGCATGTATATATGCATGTATGTATACATGCAGGCACGCGCACACACACATACACACACAAACATATATATGGGTATGTGTATGCTTATATGTATAATAATATGTGATATATATATATAGTATTTATATGTGTGTGTGTGTATGTATGTATATATATATGCACATATGTTTAAATATATTCATAAAATATATATATGTGAAGCATACATACGTACGTACAGCGAACTCGCGGTCGTAGGATCGCGGTTTCAATTTCCAGACCAGGCATTGTGAGTGTTTATTGAGCAAAATCACCTAAAGCTCCACGAAGCTCCGGCAGAGGGGTGGGGTGGGGTGTACTCTTTCACCACAACTTTCTCTCACTCTTTCTTCCCGTTTCTATTGTACCTGTATTTTCAGCCTTGTCACAATGTGTGTCACGCTGAATCTCCCCCAGAACTACGTTAAGAGCACACGTGTCTCTGGAGTGCTCAGCTACTTGCACGTTAATTTCACGAGCAGGTTGTTCCATTGATCGGATCAATGGAACCCTCGTCGTCGTAACCGACGAAGTGCCGCTAAAGTTGCATACATAAAAGAAACAATACACGAATGAATTAATAGAGTGCAATTTGTATATATATATTTTTTATTTACCAAGAAAACATTAAGTGTTGGCGTGTGTGCCCTCATTAGATTGTGATTGAGTTCGGTTTTTCAAACCTTATATATGAATTTTGGGAAGGAAGGATTCATTTAGCCGGTGGAGCGAGGTATATGCAAAGGGGATGTATTGTAAATGAGTTTGAAGCTAGAAAAGTATGGGGGCTTGTATATGAAAGGAGAGAAGGAGAAGAAAAGCATACATTTATGGGGGTAGGGAAAGTAAGTAAAGAAAGTAATAAAGTGATTGTGTTCATGTTTAATGCGTGGGATTATTTATTTGTTGTTGTTTGGTTTCCTTGAAAAGTGTATGTAAACTCAGTGCTAATGGTTAGATTTGTATAGGAGTTCTTGACGAGTCAGCATGCAATTTATGGTTAACTGAAAGTTCTCTAAAAGGTCAGTAATATGTCCTTTTAGGTTCATACAAGAACGTGTATAAAATAATAGACGTAACATGTTAGGTTTTTCTAAGAGTGTAGGTCAAAGCTAGGTTAAATTTAGTGGTTAGGGTTAAAGGTTTAAGTCTAAATTTTCAACTGGTTTTATAAAAAGTGTTTATATAAATTCTCATTCGGTATATATTTATAACAGAAATATGTAGGTGTATATGTATGTATATACATACATACATACATATATACATATACATCAGCACATACATATATATATATATATGTGTGTGTGTGTGTGTGTGTGTGTGTATGTGTGTGTGTGTCTATTTAAATTGGATTCTACTTTTTCGAGATCCCTGTTTCATGCCACTACGATCCTTAGGCGTGAACTAATCTTATCGATATAATCCGGATGGCTTTTAGATACCTTAATGTAGCTCAATTTCTTTTCCCCATGACATTCGTTTAAACTGGATGATTTTTAGTCTACTTTTAATGTTTTGCTTATGGATGTCGTTGTTTCATTTGCCAATTCGTTGTTCTATATTTTTATTGGTCAGCTACGTTGTAGATATCTGTATGTCGTTTTTTTAAAATACCTTGCTATCCTGCTGTATCTTGTCTGAAACTGATCATCTATATACCGTTTCCTAGATTGTGTACTGAACGATCGCATTTATTTTTGCTAATCCGTGTCGCGTTTCGTTACAGTCTATTACAGACTTATTAATCTATTAATCGTTTATTCGTTGGTTGATTCAGTAGATGTCCTGCATCCGGGTGTTAATTACGTCATTTATATCCCGTTTTATAAAACTGGCGTTCCGTTGCCTCCAAAAATGTTATTTTGTATCTAAAGTAGGAAACTAAAGATATTTTCGACACACCTTGTAGTGTTAGGAGATCTGAT